>NC_061508.1:339395409-339422737 GCF_022539505.1 Lolium rigidum
AGCATTGCAATCAAAATCTTTAACCTTCATCTTAATGATGGGCTCCCAACCATCTTCTAGCTTTTTAGGAATAGAGGCTTCGCGCTCTAGTTTCTCTTCTCTAGCTTTTATGAGAGCATTTGTAATATGATGCGTGAAAGCCAAATTTATAGCACTAGCATTAGGACTTTTAGCAAGTTTTTGCAAGAACTTTATAACTTCAGAGATGTGGCAATCATCAAAATTCAAACCATTATAATCTAAAGCAATGGGATCATCATCCCCAATGTTGGAAAAAATTTCAGCAGCTTTATCACGGGCAGTTTCAGGCAGTTTTTCGCGCTTTGCATTAGAAGTGGAAACATTGCTAACACCAATTATTTTATTAGTATGAGTAGGAGGTGCAGCAACATGTGTAGCATTAGCATTACTAGTGGTGGTAATAGTCCAAACTTTAGCTATATTCTTCTCTTTAGCTAGTTTTTCATTTTCTTCTCTATCCCACCTAGCACGCAGTTCAGCCATTAATCTTATATTCTCATTAATTCTAACTTGAATGGCATTTGCTGTAGTAACAATTTTATTATGATAATTCTCATTAGGCAAAACTTTTGATTTCAAAAGATCAACATCAGCGACAAGACTATCAACTCTAGAAACAAGAATATCAATTTTACCAAGCTTTTCTTCAACGATTTGTTAAAAGCAGTTTGTGTACTAATAAATTCTTTAAGCATGGCTTCAAGTCCAGGGGGTGAATTCCTATTATTGTTGTAAGAATTTCCATAAGAATTACCATAGCCGTTGCCATTATTATAAGGATATGGCCTATAGTTGTTACTAGAATTGTTCCGGTAAGCATTGTTGTTGAAATTATTATTTTTAATGTAGTTTACATCAACATGTTCTTCTTGTGCAACCAATGAAGCTAATGGAACATTATTAGGATCAATATTAGTCCTATCATTCACAAGCATAGACATAATAGCATCAATCTTATCATTCAAGGAAGAGGATTCCTCAACAGAATTTACCTTCTTACCTTGTGGAGCTCTTTCCGTGTGCCATTCGAGTAGTTGATCATCATATTATCAAGAAGCCTTGTTGCTTCACCAAGAGTGATGGACATAAAGGTACCTCCAGCAGCTGAATCCAATAAATTCCGCGAAGAAAAATTTAGTCCTGCATAGAAGGTTTGGATGATCATCCAAGTAGTCAGTCCATGGGTTGGGCAATTTTTAACCAGAGATTTCATTCTTTCCCAAGCTTGAGCAACATGTTCAGTATCTAATTGTTTAAAATTCATTATGCTACTCCTCAAAGATATAATTTTAGCAGGGGGTAATATCTACCAATAAAAGCATCCTTGCATTTAGTCCATGAATCAATACTATTCTTAGGCAGAGATAGCAACCAATCTTTAGCTCTTCCTCTTAATGAGAAAGGGAACAATTTTAGTTTAATAATATCACCATCTACATCTTTATATTTTTGCATTTCACATAGTTCAACAAAATTATTAAGATGGGCAGCAGCATCATCAGAACTAATTCCAGAAAATTGATCTTTCATAACAAGATTCAGTAAAGCAGGTTTAATTTCAAAGAATTCTGCTGTAGTAGCAGGTGGAGCAATAGGTGTGCATAAGAAATCATTATTATTTGTGCTAGTGAAATCACACAACTTAGTATTTTCAGCGTTGGCCATTTTAGCAGTAGTAAATAAAGCAAACTAGATAAAGTAAATGCAAGTAAACTAATTTTTTTGTGTTTTTGATATAGCAAACAAGATAGCAAATAAAGTAAAACTAACAACTAATTTTTTTGTATTTTAATTTAGTGCAGCAAACAAGGTAGTAAATAAAACTAAGCAAGACAAAAACAAAGTAAAGAGATTGAGAAGTGGAGACTCCCCTTGCAGCGTGTCTTGATCTCCCCGGCAACGGCGCCAGAAAAAGAGCTTGATGGCGTGTATTTCACACGTTCGTTGGGCAACCCCAAGAGGAAGGTATGATGCGCACGGCAGCAAGTTTTCCCTCGGAAAGAAACCAAGGTTTATCGAACCAGGAGGAGCCAAGAAGCACGTTGAAGGTTGATGGCGGCGAGATGTAGTGCGGCGCAACACCAGAGATTCCGGCGCCAACGTGGAACCTGCACAACACAACCAAAGTACTTTGCCCCAACGAAACAGTGAGGTTGTCAATCTCACCGGCTTGCTGTAACAAAGGATTAACCGTATTGTGTGGAAGATGATTGTTTGCGAGAGAAAACAGTAAAAACAAGTATTGCAGTAGATTGTATTTAAGTAAAGAGAATTGGACCGGGGTCCACAGTTCACTAGAGGTGTCTCTCCCATAAGACGAACAACATGTTGGGTGAACAAATTACAGTTGGGCAATTGACAAATAAAGAGAGCATGACAATGCACATACATATTATGATGAATATAGTGAGATTTAATTGGGCATTACGACAAAGTACATAGACCGCCATCCAACTGCATCTATGCCTAAAAAGTCCACCTTCGAGGTTATCATCCGAACCCCTCCGGTATTAAGTTGCAAAGCAACGAGACAATTGCATTAAGTATGGTGCGTAATGTAATCAACAACTACATCCTTAGACATAGCATCAATGTTTTATCCCTAGTGGCAACAGCACAACACAACCTTAGAACTTTCGTCACATCGTCCCGGTGTCAATGCGAGGCATGAACCCACTATCGAGCATAAGTACTCCCTCTTGGAGTTACAAGCATCTACTTGGCCAGAGCATCTACTAGTAACGGAGAGCATGCAAGATCATAAACAACACATAAGCATAACTTTGATAATCAACATAACAAGTATTCTCTATTCATCGGATCCCAACAAACGCAACATATAGAATTACATATAGATGATCTTGATCATGATAGGCAGCTCACAAGATCCGACAATGATAGCACAATGGGGAGAAGACAACCATCTAGCTACTGCTATGGACCCATAGTCCAGGGGGAGACTACTCACTCATCACTCCGGAGGCGACCATGGCGGTGTAGAGTCCTCCGGGAGATGATTCCCCTCTCGGCAGGGGTGCCGGAGGCGATCTCCGGGATCCCCCGAGATGGGATCGGCGGCGACGGCGTCTCGGTAAGGTTTTCCGTATCGTGGCTCTCGGTACCGGGGGTTTCGTCACGGAGGCTTTAAGTAGGCGGAAGGGTAGGTCAAGAGGCGGCACGAGGGCCCCACACCACAGGCCGCGCGGCCAAGGGGGGGCGCCGCCCTAGGGTGTGGCCCCCTCGTGGCCCCTCTTCGTCTCGTCTTCGGTCTTCCGGAAGCTTCGTGAGAAAATAGGCCTCCGGGCTTTTATTTCGTCCAATTCCGAGAATATTTCTTTACTAGGATTTCTGAAACCAAAAACAGCAGAAAACGACAAGCGGCACTTCGGCATCTTGTTAATAGGTTAGTTCCAGAAAATGCACGAATATGACATAAAGTGTGCATAAAACATGTAGATAACATCAATAATGTGGCATGGAACACAAGAAATTATCGATACGTTGGAGACGTATCAATCGGCTCAGTGGTGGGAGGCGGAGTCGCGGAAGACATCTGAAGACAGAAAAGATCGCGGAAAAGTAAAATTTAGTCGGATCCGCGTCTGCGTCCTAAAGATCATCCCTACCAGCTACGGCGAAGGATCGAAGCTCGGAGAACTTACCGCAATGGATTCCGCGGTGGTTGAAGTCGCCGGCGACGAGGTTTTCGTACGGTGGCTCGCCGGAGTTAAGAACACGATGAACACCACGGTGGTGAAATCGCTCCGGTGATGCTCCGGCGAGTTTTTCGGCGAGTTCCAGCACGGCGGAGGAGCAGCTCGCGAGCGGCGCTGCGTAGAGAGGTGAGAAAGGGGGGTGAATGAGAAGTTAGGGTTGACGGTGGATATTTATAGGCCGGGGGGAGGAGATTCGTGCTCCGCATCCTGTGGTCGGAACGCAAGCGTCGCGCCGTTGGATGCGTGACACGTGTCCAAAACCCTAAACGGTAAAAATGGCTAGAGATAAGTTACCGCACAAATCGCGCGAAAATGGCGCCAGAATTGGCGGAACCGTTTGAGTCTTTTAAGATTCCGGGTAATTGCGTGAAGATAAGTTGGCTCTCATTCGCAAGCAGGGGGTAACCCGGAAATGAATTTCGAATCGTCGATGGGTGAAGTCCCGCAGAATGGGAGCATTTTCCGATTAAAAGTTGGGAAAAGAAGAAAATGTGAAGTTGGAGTTCTTCAAATTTCTCCGCGTTACTGATATTGTCGGAGACCACGATGGACTAGCAAGGCGGAAACAGCTGGCGAAACTCGGAGAACTCTGGGGGCTACTGTTGTGGGTATACTTCATGGGTGTACCATCGACAGTGCCTAGATCCGGCAAGCCCGGGTGGCCCACAGATGGTGATGAGGCATGTGGCCCATCGGGCGGCCCAGTTGATGTTGATCCTGACGGAAGATGTCCGGCCCAGGAGCAGGGAGCCGGATCCGACCGACCTTTGGAGGAACCTGGATCCATGAAGGCCCAGTAGGAACCCGGATCCGGGACGACGTATAGAGGGAGGCGGATCCTTGACGTACACGGCAAGACATTGTACCGTAGTTAGGAAACCTGTATTCGGGTAGGACTCTCCATGTAAACCCTAGATCCGTGCGCCTTTATAAGCCGGATCCTGGGAGCCCTAGAGGCACAACCACAACTCATTGTAACAACGCGAAAGCACCCAGATAATTCCAAACAAGCAGCAGTAGGCCCTGTCATCGTGCAGGTGTTCCGAAGCTGGGTAAATCGCGTACCACCGTCCCGTGTGCACTCCGCCCTATGGCCCCTACTTCTTCTCCCCCTCGTGAGGATCCCTCCTCCGAGGCACCGTCGATTAGGCAACGACAATTGTGCTACGATCCCGAATGAATTACTAAACATGTACCGTTACTTTCCCCTTCTTGTCACTGAGGTTTCACGTTAGCACGCCGTTCTCCACTCATCCCACCTCTTCCCTTGATCAACTCGAATGATATGGGTACCTGCAGATCATAAGATTAGATGCACATAAACGTTGCGAGGATTCACCCCAACCTGCAGCCCATGAGGACTACTCACACATAATATCAAGATCAAATACAAAGATAGAAATCATTATGCAAAATACTTAGATTGAAATCACAATATTCTTACAATAGTCGCCAATTCTCAAGAAGATCTCTATTACAATGGTGATTTCTATGGTTATGGAGGAGATGGAAGATGGGATGGATGAACTATGGGGATAGATCTCCTTCGGTGTGGTGTAGATGGATCTGGTGGATGGTGGCTCTGTTTAGCGACGAATGGCTCTCTTTTTAGCGTCGATCCCTTCACGACTTTATAGTGTTTGACCTTGGGAACACAACCGCAGGTGGTACGGGCGGATAGTACATGCGAGGTTTGCCCGTACCTATGCCCGTTAAAGCTTTTGGAACTGCCTTTCCGAGCGTAGTCAACTTTGCCATGCCCCTGGCGCGATGTTCTTCAGTAATTGCAGGTCCATTTGCCATTATGACAGGATTTCTGTACAACATCCAAAAATAGAAGAGATTGCACATCTTTGCGTTGATTAGGCATTAGTGGCAAGTTGAGAGGTAAACTTTGTCAATTTCTTGACTTAGCTAAGGCTTTAAACGTGAGAAAATATGTTGTATTTCATAGACATCAACTTTCCCAAGCTTAAACTTGATCGTCCTCGAGCAAGAAACAAAGAACCATAAGGAACTTGGCATTTAAACCAAAACAACAAGAAAGCAAAGTCACTAAAAGTTGTAACCTTACGATTCCAGCACTTCTTCCATTCGAGAGCTTAGCATAGTTAGAGAAATGCCAAGAATATAATACAAGCATTGGTAACTCGAGGCAATCACAATAGAGATTATAAGTATGAATAGCTAGTTGTGGAAACAATTACTCTAGCTTAAATAGTTAACTCTGAGTTTGCCAAGGAACACTGGAAGTTTATTATTATCAAATTAAGTATGAGATGCATGTCTAAAGAGATATAGTCAATGAAGTATCTTAATTACGTCCACATCTATCCATCAAGGCTATCAGAACGCTTACTTTCCATTCATTGTTTTTCAAGAATATAATCATCTAACAGTAGCGAGTCCATGCGAAGACTTGAAAAGTGAGGATTCCTTTGACAGTTTCTAAGTAAAAGTCATGAATGACCTTACAGGATTGTGACAATCATGGTCCAATGGTACTAGTATCCCAAGAGTGTGCGCAACAGTCGTGTTGACACGCATAAAGCAATATAAAGCACTAATGCATATGTTTACACGCGTAAAGATATATCTCATATATATATACAACTTTACATCTTGGCGTATGTCTCAGCTACCCCTAGACTTCAATTCCATCAAACAACTCCTATCAAGAGTGCTATCAAGTCTATCACAATATCTATGGAGTTAAGTATCTTCAAAGTTAAACCCTTAAGACAATTGGCCATCATACAAGTCATAATTTAAGACTTCTTCTTGTTGTACTTGTTTGGCAATATTATTTCCAAGGCAAGACTCGATTAACTAAATGACCTAGAGTAAGAACTTTCACAACTAACTAAGCATACAAATAAAGCTCTACTCTAATTATTTCAAATCACTCCCACTCGTACAATATCTTAACAAGTCTATTGACTAGCATAAATGATGTCTACGGGAGCTTCTATTTTTGTAGACAGTGTTGGGCCTCCAAGAGAAGAGGTTTGTAGAATAGCAGCAAGTTTCCCTTAAGTGGATACCCAAGGTTTATCGAACTCAGGGAGGAAGAGGTCAAAGATATCCCTCTCATGCAACCCTGCAACCACAAAGCAAGAAGTCTCTTGTGTCCCCAACACACCTAATAGGTGCACTAGTTCGGCGAAGAGATAGTGAAATACAGGTGGTATGAATAAGTAGTAGCAACGGCACCAGAAAAGTGCTTTGCCCGGGACGAGTAAACAAGCGTAGTAACGCAGCGAGTAGTAACGCAATAAAACAAGTAAACAAGCAGCGATAGCGATATTTAGGAACAAGGCCTAGGGATTACACTTTCACTAGTGGACACTCTCAACATTGATCACATAACAGAATAGATAAATGCATACTCTACACTTTTGTTGGATGATGAACACATTGCGTAGGATTACACGAACCCTCAATGCCGGAGTTAACAAGCTCCACAATAATGCTCATATTTTAGTAACCTTTAGTGTAAGATAGATCAAAAGACTAAACCAAGTACTAACATAGCATGCACACTGTTACCTTCATGCATATGTAGGAGGAATAGATCACATCAATATTATCATAGCAATAGTTAACTTCGCAATCTAGAAGAGATCATGATCATAGCATAAACCAAGTACTAACACGGTGCACACACTGTCGCCTTTGCACACGTGCAGGAGGAATAAAACTACTTTAATAACATTGCTAGAGTAGCACATAGAATAGTGGTGATACAAAACTCATATGAATCTCAATCATGTAAAGCAGCTCATGAGATTATTGTATTGAGGTACATGGGAGAGAGATGAACCACATAGCTACAGCGGAGCCCTCAGCCTCGGGGGTGGATCACTCCCTCCCCATCATGGAGGCAGCGATGGCGGTGAAGATGGCGGTGAAGACGGCGGTGGAGATGGCTCCGGGGGCAATTCCCCGCCCCGGCAGGGTGCCGGAACAGAGACTTCTGTCCCCCGAATTGGAGTTTCGCGATGGTGGCGGCGCCCCTGGAGTCTTTCTGGAGTTTCGTCAAGAGTTATCGCGTTTTTAGGTCGAAAGGGGTTATATAGGCGAAGAGGCGGCGCAGGAGGGCTGGCAGGGTGGCCCCACCATAGGCCGGCGCGGCCAGAGGCCAGCCCGCGCGGCCCTATGGTGTGGGGGCCCCCTGGCCCCTCTCCGACTCTTCTTCGGTGTTCTGGAGCCTTCCGGAAAAAATAGGAGGTTTGGTGTTGATTTCGTCCAATCCGAGAATATTGCCCGAACAGCCTTTTCGGAACCAAAAACAGCGAGAAAACAGCAACCGGCCTTTCGGCATCTCGTCAATAGGTTAGTTCCGGAAAACGCATAAAAATGATATAAAGTGTGAACAAAACATGTTGGTATTGTCATAAAACAAGCATGGAACATCGGAAATTATAGATACGTTGGAGACGTATCAATAAACAATTCAAACTTTAAAAGTGGGATACATAAGACATACCTCTTGTAGGTGGCTTCATATTTCTCTTCGCTACGAAGTGTTCCTTCAAAATCCTTGGTAGATCTCTCTCATAAATATTATCAAGCAAAGAGGCATCCAAAAATTCAGCTCTTTCAAGAACACTGATAAAAGAAAAAATATTTTTTGTATTTTCGTGGATTGGGATAGAGATGGAAAAAGAAACGAGAATAGCGAAAAAGTAAGGAACTGAAACAAAACAAATGAAAAAGGAAAATGAACTGAAACGAAGAAGCAAAGTGTTAGAACAAACCAACACGAGTGTTTCAAGGCTCTCTCGAAGAGCTAGAGTACAAATATATTCAACACAAATAAAAAATGCTTGAGGACACATCCCCAAGCTTAGGCTTTTGCAAGCCCTCTTGGCGAGCTTATTGTGGTGGAGGATAATTCCCATTGTTACATTGGATGCTCCAATGACTGAACTGGGAATTGAGTTCGGCGGCGTTGTCTCGAAGGTTGATGGTGAGGTTGCTCAGGTTCTCAATGCTTCCTTCGAGCGCGTACATGTCCTAGTAGGCCGTGAAGTCATGTAGTGATTGTTGCTCCTGTTCTGGTCCTTGAGGTTTTTGTTAAATCTCCTCTTCTTCTTTGGGGTCATATTATTGTGGGGGTAGATTTTCCTCAACCTGCGCATCATAATGCAAACGCTTTTCCTCGAGAGAGAATAAAATATTAGGCATAGGGGCAATGATCAAGTGATTAGCTCCCAGTATATTGAAGTAATATCTACCTTCTATTTTTTCTAACCATACCACATGCATTTATAGTAGCAAAACTACGGCGGCGAGGGCCTTCCAATGCTCGTAAATTACTTACATTGATATTATGTCTTCTTCCCAAGACGGTGATGACTCGACCTCCGCATATGGGGCCCCGAGCTTCAAGCGTTTGGTGGTTCAAGTAGAGAACGAGAATGGCGCCCAAGTTTGGGCGGATGTTGCTTTCTGGGAACGCAGCCTCTGCAAGGATCATCATGTCCTCTTCATCGAGTTTTGTGAAATCACCCCGTGCCTGCAAGGTGTTAGCAATAACATAATACACATAGCGAATAGTTGTGCACTCAATAGAATTTCCTCGAGGGAGTGTGCTAGGTATTCTCATCCTAGAAAAATACATACTAGGTGAGGGGTTCAAAGTAAAGCATGCATAGCGGTTTGCGGTGGCACACTGTTCTCAAAGCCAAAGTGGTTTCACCACTCATCTAAAGTCAAATTATACTCACGGTTCATTAAACGGAAGGATATCCGATCGATTCCAGGTATATTCTCCTCAGAGTTGTAGTAGTGGTTCACAGTATGCTTCAGGTTGCTGAGGAACTTGAGTGTCAATCGGTGATAGGTGGCAGCCTCCTGAAAAGAAAATTCAAGCACACCAACATTTTTGCAAAGAGTGTTAAAATCATTGCGCAAGCCTAGTTGGTTCAGAATACGAGGGCATGCCTATTTTGTCGACTTGATCTCGCGGTCCTTGAAACTTGATTGAGATGACGGCGATCTTCGAACTCGATACCGAGTGAAGCGGGTGTATCTTCAACCGGTAGTGCAACCTGCGTAGCCACAGCGCACGAGCGGCTCCTTGTGTTCATCTAAAAAGATTAATTAGTGGTTTAGTACCTTAAGCACATCTTAATTTTTTTAACGAGAATAAAAGTCTGATCCGATAGAAATAGACATATGATTATCCTCTACACATCTTATAAAAGAATCTCCTCTAAAATTGCAATATAGCATGCTCATTATGATGATGAAGTTCATAAGATGACCTAAGTCTTGATTGATCACTAGGCCACAAAATATTTTTAACGACAAACAACTTTCGTCACCTAATATACCATATTTGTCATGTATTACCCTCAGATGAGAAATTTTGTCTGTCATTAGGTTCGTCATGGAAGCTCCATCATAGATTACTTTCTGGTGAGATTACATTTGTTTGTCATGGTCAAACCCACAATGGACAACCATTATTTATCCGTCATCTATGATTTTCATGGATGACAAACATAATTGTCAGGATAGGAAAATATGTCATTGTCTAACTTAGTATATGACAAATGTACCGTCATTGTCAGATAGTCAGTGAGATTGAGGACTGGTCAAAGATGCTAACGTGTCCCTTGACATGTGGACCAAGCAATCTGACATGGCAATTGACATGTGGGCCAACCAATCTGACATGGCTATTGACATATGGGTCCAGGTGGGACACAAGTTGTTATTTTGGGACCCATTAGGTGTTGGCTAGTGGGTCCGATTGCAAAATATTGTGAATATAATTTACATGGAATAATAGAAAACAAAATAAACAATTAATCATTGATTATTGAAATTCCCATCTCATACATCAAAATAATCTTTCAAGTACACAGCTTGTAATCTTGTTTCAAAGTACGGCAATCTAACTAATCCTACATATTCTTTCTAATGCCCTGCCTTCTAATGTAAAAATTAGTATCTGCATATAGCAGTCCTTGTTGGTGTTGGGGCCTGCAGAGACAAAGTTCCAATTTTAGAATCGTGAAAAAAACAAAGGTTATTTCCTGATCTGAGGAGGAACTCAAATAATCCAATTATATATAGGAACACAACTGGGCACATTATAGACTATCCACTAGACCAAAAGCTATAGTAGTTTATTATACAGTAGAAATTTTACAATTTCAAGAACCATAGGAATTAACCACTTAGGTTGTTACTTATTAGCCATCTTTTAACATTTGGATCAGAGTACCTTAGTTATTAATTAGGGACTAGACATATACATGACTCTTAGCAATAGTACCAGTAGTAGCCTACTCAAATTTCAGTAGTCACTCTCAAACTAACATAGAAGATATCAAGACTTACCATGAAAACTTATAGAATATTGGAAGAAACAACACATAAGGATAAATTTTGTTGAACAAGGAGTTGGAGGAAACACGGGAGGACGAGAACTTACAAGGGCCCAGCGGCGACAGTGTAATCACTTAGACAACATCAAAAGTTCAAAACAGATTAAAAAAACTGCTCATCATGGTCATAATTTATCAACTGCTCACCATGGTCGTAATTTGTTAATCTGCATATATCCTAGAAACATAAGCTGATTAGAATTGCATGCCAAGCTTGAACATATATGCGTTCTTATTCTTTTTCGAAAAAAATATGCGTTCTTATTTATCAAGTGGAAATGTCAACCTAAAGATGAAAAGGTTTACCTGTACACTGGAAAAACTCAGTGACCTGATTGCGTAATTTCTTTACCAGATTGAACTGCGAATGACTAGAATATAATTGTAAGTTAAACCAGCAAGCAATATTTGTATCTAGAACTGCATGATCAGAAAATAAGAAGTGCAGTAATTCCTCACACATTCTATTGGTATCGAGGACTACAGATTTGACAAGCATTGTTACATTGCATTAAGTTCCAACCATGAGGTAGTAACCTAAGTAAATTAAAATGTGCACATCACTTTGCAATAAAAATTCATATAACCACATCTTTGATGAAGAAGCATACGACAAGTTCATTCAGTAAACCTACGGAAAGCATTCTCCATGGACTGGACCTCTTCTAGTACCACTGTACCAGCACTGTTTTTTCTGCCAAATGAGATGAGAAACCAGCTTGAGATACATGTATGCACTTATAACACACCACACCTCAAGGATTACCAAATAGAGTAAAGAAAAAACAGCTGCTGGTCTCTGCTACCAATTAATTAACATCTACCAAAAGGGTGGCACGCGAAGTTGAATTGTGAACTCTATACTGTAGCAAGACATGTTAAAAGAGATGGTTTTCGGTTTGCCTGATGCTTTAACACCAAGCCGACCAATACTGAATAAACAATTTTAATTAAGCTGGCAAGAAATCTTCGATGATACCAAACCAACTCCTATCCCTCTAGAAATCTACACGTCCAATCCACACTCATTCAAGATTCACAGGCTGAGCCATTATTCGTACAAAAGTATCACTCTATGCAACAATTGGAATGCCACCAAAAGATACAGGCATGTACTGAAATAAATAAATAAAATCAAACATTTACTCAATACATATGGTGTTGTGGAACATTTATTTCATAGGTTAGGAATAGGTACATCCAGAAATAAGAACATATATATGGCTTTCGCTTCAAAACAAGAAAACCAGATGCATGCTAAACTACCAATATTATTAATCTTGTAACTTAGTTTTCTTCTGAGGAACTTATTTGCTTTGCACAACACCTGGTCCAGCAAATTTATTCAGTGGTATTATTGGAACAGTCAGTTATCTTTCTGGAAAAGGCAATCAAGATTTAATAACAGAACTCATGTATTTTTATTGCTGTCAACATCGTACCTTTCTCTGCACTCTGCAGACGAGTGAACTGATCGACCATATGCTATGTCTACAAGATTGGAACCTGAAAAATGATTGTATATCAAATAATTAAGAAAAACATGGTTGAAGCGGTCACCTGCTCAAGAGGTCAGCTCCTCCTCCTGATTCCTTTGTCCATACACGGTTCTTGTCTCTTACAAGTTCTTCTCTCTTACTCTTACTGTCCTCTTTTTTTTTAAAATGGGTATCACCCGGCCTCTGCATCAAATAGATGCACACAGCCAACTCTTACTGTCCACACCATAGAGTAAATGTTAGTAATCCATCAGCAGGCAGGCTTGGGAGCAGCAGATCCAGCAGCACACAACCGCACAACACAGTAGCAGCAGAAAAACACAGCACAGTACCAACTCAGAATCGAGGGAGACCGAGAGAGAAAGCAAGAGCTCACCTGCCTGATGGAGAAAAAGATGAGGAGGGGTGTGGGGGACGGGCAGGTGGACGAGTTGCACACGCACGGTCAGCTCCCACGGCTCGTCTCGTCGCTCTGACCTAGGTAATCTCGGGCCTCCAATTGTTGACAACGAACGGCGGCTCGAGGGGTCGAGAGCAGGGGAGGAGGATGGGCGCCAGGAGGCACGACGGCGGCTCGGTATACACTAGTAGGTACCTAAATGCATATTGTGTGGCGCATGAGCAGTGCGCTACATAATTTTCGCTATTAAAATAAGTATTATGTGGCGCATCTTCTTATGCGCCAATGAATTAAGATATTCTGTGGCGCACCTATGTCTCGTTGCGCCACAGAATTAGTGTTAGGTGCACCACAGAATTTGCTCATATTATACACGATTTTGTATTGCCTACTATACACATACATGTTATATATATATATTATACAGATTATATACAGAAATATGCAGATATAATATAAATAGTATGTATATTGCACATATATAATACAAACATCATCATCACATTACTTAGAGCCCGATCGAGATACACATATAGTGGCAAGTGTCAATTTTTTTAACATATAACTCTTTATTCATATAAAGTTCACCATCTCGAGATACAAAGTGGTCTTCATCCGGTTCCTCCTCTGCTCCCTCCACTCTCCCGCCAGGCTCGCTTGCATTGAGGTCATCCGGTTCCTCCTCTGCTCCCTCCTCTCTCCCGCCATCCTCGCTTGCACAACCCCCGAGTGTGTAGTGACTAAAATAGAAGAAATACCAAAATGAACGAACAAGGCCAACACAAACAAGAGCCAACTAGGATATAATAAATAAATGCCTCATACATTGTTGGTCAAAACAAACATTAACATTCAGGGATTTCGTAAGCGAGGACAAGTCCGATGCACAAAAGATTGATATTTGTGCTATCTTACCAGGCTCACTTACGCCACCCCAGAGTGTACGGTGACCAAACATTCTAATTATCGGCCCTATCTCGATGAAAGACCAAAATAAACGAATAAGTTCAACTCAAATACGAGCCAAGTAGTATCAACTAAATAACATGCCTCATACTTTATTGGTCGGAACAAATATTAACACTTCGGGGAGCCAGGTAGGATACACAAGAGATTGATATTTTTGCAATCACACGAGGCTCATTAGCACCGCCCCTGAGTGTAGTGACCAAACATTCTAATCATCGGCGAATTGTTTGTGGTGATGCCTCACACTTTGTTGGTCGAAACAAATATTAACATTTAGGGACGGTGTCAGTGAGGCCAGGTAGGATGCACAAGAGATTGATATTTGTGCTATCACACCAGGCTCACTGGCACCGCCCCCAAGTGTAGTGGCCAAAAAATTTAATCATCGAAACTAAAATGGAAGAAAGACCAAAATAAACGAATAAGTCCAACTCAAATACGAGCCAAGTAGTATCAACTAGATAGCATATGCCTCATACTTTATTGGTCGAAACAAATATTAATATTCAGGGATGGGGTCAGCGAAGCCAAGTAGGATGCACAAGAGATTGATATTTGTGTCATCACACCAGGTTCACTGGCCCCACCCCAGAGTTTACGGGCGACAAAACATTCTAATAATCGGCCAATGAAATTAAGAAGTGCCAACTCAAATAAGAGACAAGTAGTATGAACTAAATGGAATGCATCATACTTGTTGGTCGAAACAAATATTAACATTCAGGGATGGTGTAAGAGATGCCAGGTAGGATGCACAAGAGATTGATATTTATGCCATCACACTAGACTTGTTTGCACCACCCCCGAGTGTACAGGTGACCAAATATTCTAATCATCGGCACTAAAATGGAAGAAAGAGCCAGGTGGTATCAACTTGATAGCATATGCCTCATACTTTGTTGGTTCAAACAAATATTAATATTCAGGGATTGAGTTAGCGAGGTAGGATGCACAAGAGACTGATATTTGTGCCATCACACGAGGTTCGCTCACCCCACCCCAGAGTGTAGTGACCAAACATTCGAATCATCGGCAAGTACAAATAAAATTTAAAACCAAATTATTTATAAAGAAATCATTTATAACCAGAGAATGCCCATTTTATTTCTATATGCTCTACATTTTCAGAGAACCATGTACAACATATACACATATATAGCAATCAGTGAGAATGAGCATTCATTTTGAACCAAACTAATGAGCATGTGCATCATCAAATATGACTGTTGTGTGAAACACATACAAAAAATAAACATTTTGTATAGTAAGATACATTCATATAGATAATACAATCGAATATGACTGTTGTGTGAAACACATATAAAAAATAAACATTTTGTACTTTGCATACTACTAATCTCTGGACTATCATAAATAATGATGAAATTGTTATAGTGCCCACTTTAAAGGGTAATTCTTGTTCTGTGTTCTCATTGCCTATTATCCTATAATTCCACATCTTCAGATAGGAACAATACTAGAATCTGCCCAAAAACTTTGACCAACGTCTCAACAATAAAGGGAGAAAATAAGTAGACATCAACATCTTGCACAATACTCTCTCTGTTTTTGTGTGGAAGTCGTCTTTTTTTTGTTGTAGAATTCTATGTTCTCTACAGATTAGCTAGTGGAGCTATTTGTGTCCTGCAATCGTTTATGTATGTGTGCATGTAAGGGGAATGGTGTCTCTTATAATATATTCAAGAGGCATCCTCCTATACACATAAATGTTTCTTCACTTGCTTATCTAGCTTCTTCTTGATATGTCAATATTTTTATCTTCAAAGCACATATGTAGTCGCATCTTCCATATGTAGTTACTGACCTCACTTCAAACAGCAAGCACATGAGTTCAAATAGCAAGCACAACGCACCTGTGGTGGACGCAGGCGCCGGCGCCGAGGGCGAAGGCGCCGGTCCAGGTGGAAACCAGCCTCTGCGGGTCATAGTGCGGCACGGAGAGGTCGCCCCTGTACGCCCGCGCCTAGTAATTGTCGAGGAAGGTCTCAAGCTCCCCTGCCCGCGCGCGGGTGAGGCGCAGGTCCTCCCGCAGGCACCACGGCCGGGCGCGTGTCCACGCCGAAGCGGGTTCTGCTGGTGGTGGCGGGGATGCGTGGAGCGTGGAGGCATGCGGCCATCGTGGAGGAAGGAGGCGGCATCGCGCTCCATCTAGGCCGGCAGTCGCGGGGAAGGAGGTTGCGGCGCGCTCCGTCGAGGCTGGCCATCGCGGGGGCAGGCGGCGTCGGCGCGATCCGTGGTGGCCGGCCGGCACAGGAGAAGGGGGCGGCGACGTGATTTGTCGTGGCCGGCCGACGCGGGAGAAGGGGCGGCGACGAGAAGGGTTCGATTTGGGGGAGGAGGAGGGGAGACAATGGAGTACGGGCGAGGGAGGGGTGGGATGATATACGGCCGGCCGTGGCAATTATTGGTTCTATTTCTATGGCGCACCAAGAAAGGTGCGCCACAGAATGTCTTAATTCTGTGGCGCACCGGGGATGGTGCGCCACAGAAAGCCCTAATTACGTGGCACACGTGCCCCCGTGTACCACATAAATAGTGAAACCAATGACTGGGGTTGGCCGGGTGTGGGTCTCATCATATTTCTGTGGCGCATGCCCTCCCGGTGCGCCACAAAAATAAGCTTTTTCTGTGGTGCACGGTCTCTGGTGCGCCATAGAAATAATTTCTTTGGTGCACGCAAAACTAGTGTGCCACATAATAGCATCCCATCTATAGCCCTTTTCCTACTAGTGATAGGAGAGGAGGAGGGGAGGCCATGGTCCAGGGAGTGCGGTCGGAACCGCTCGGCTTGCCCCTCACCCTCGTAGTCTCCATTCCCCACTTCCCACCTCTATCCCCCACATCCTTCTTCGAGCCTGCGTCCAACTTGCCTCCTCCGCATAGCAGAAACGTCTCGTGGAGGGCAACCGAGATGAGGGGCGGATTGGGGAGGAGAGGACGCGGACGAGCCAATCAGGATGTCTAGGTTTTCACCTCGGCCGAATAAACCAGCTACGCAATGTAAGTGCGCTCCTTTAGCAACGCGACCCCACTCAAAGGAGCACCCACACGTCATGCACCTAGGGCAAGCAGCGGCGGGTGAAAAAAAGAAAGACAGCATCCAACGATTGAAGTCAAAAGCGGGAAGTAGGATTTACTGCGGAAGGTAAAACGAGCGGTCACGACGTTTTTGCCCCTCCTGGCCCCTTGGTTGCCCGAGTAGCGTTGCTTCATTTATAGGAGAGCTGGTGAGAAAAAGAACTAGAAATTTCTAAATTTTTTTTGAAAAAGACGTTGAATTCTTTTGAAACCTTGACTTTTGATCAATGTGTGGATGATAACTTGACTAAAAAATAACATGCATGGAGGAAAAATGTGGTGGATATCATAGCACTAGAGAAAGTGAGAAGTGTAGTTGAACTTTCATGCCCGTCTACCCTAAACAAGCACACGTGCACACTTTTTTGATCTATCTAAGTCCACATAGTGTGAAATTTGGCATAGGGGTGCATCACCAGATGAGTAATGATGAAATCATGCTATCTAGCCATTTTGGTTTGAGAAACTCAAAAAAATCACACTCAAACTTAAACTAGAGGCTACCATTTGTGAAGCAAGTACCAAGTAGGATACTCAAAGAATTGAGAGCACATGCTCGTTCGATTTGGCATCACCACATTACCCCAGAAAAATAGGTGTGATTACAAAAAACATTGACAAGCTCTTTGTAGGCTCTGGTCAACCTAGGTTTGACCAAACACTTGAAATTTAAAAAATTGAAACAGAGGTTGAATTCTTCTGAAACCTTGACTTTTGATCAATGTGTGGATGATAACTTGGATAAAAAATAGTGGTTGGCGGTTACGAGCCGCAAAAGGCTAACCTGCTGGCGTAGATCGATTTCTCCTGGTTCACCTCTATCAAGGCATGCAGCGATGTTACTTACCTAAACAAAAAATAACAAAGTGATTCCGTAATCAATCAGACATAGGAACTTAACATTTATTATATTATTACCTGATAGTGCCATAAATAAATAGGTAAAAGTTATCACGTAAGAAAATGTCAAAATATCAACACAAACGGATGGTAGCATAACGGTAGTAGTTCCCGATCTATTCCACTTTAAACAACCCTAGTTTGAAACTCTCATGGGCCTCTTTTTTGCCTATTTATTATACTAATTTATGCTTTTCTACATTAACATTGACAACTGGGTCCCACCACTAATCAACGACGGACTGATGTACCACAAATTCAATTTCATCAACAGGATTATCCGTGAAGGTTAACCATGACGGGAGTTGATGCTGTCATGCATGTATGATCATACGTGACAAAAAAGCCAATCTGTCACCTACTTACCTTAATACATGACAGACCAGATATTTGTCATGAGGATATTTCTCACTGAATATGATATCTGGCGTAGTGGATAATAGCAAAATCTAGAGCAAGCATTCGCGGATAAAAATTGAGGATCGGAAGAGAAACGTACCATACTTGAATGAGTGCGAGGAATCGAATTGAAAACGAACGAAATTGAAGATCCAATAGAGTAGGTTTTGAGTTTAGAGGAGGAAGAGAGAGAAAGAATATGAAAATTTGGGTTGCTTACCTCTTCCCTCCGTGTTTAAGTCATCCGACGCGTGGTACGGGCGCACGGTATGGGGTCATCCCGCCTGTACCAAGTGCAGCCGCCTTAGAACTAAGGCGGTTGATGCGGTACGGCCGGGCGGTACGGCCATATCTCCCATACTAATGGTCGTTAAACTTACAGTATGTTTCCCGAAGAGTGGGTGTTTTCGTCGTCGAAGTGGTACGGGCGAATGGTACGGTCCGGTCCGCCCGTACCGATGGTCGCCGAAGTTACAGATGGTTTTGACGAAATCTTCAACTTTTCATTCTCGAAGTCGTGGATGCGGTACGGGCGCGTGGTACGGTCTGGTACGACCGTACCAATGGTCGGTAAATTTTCAGATGGTTTTACTGAAACTTTGAAGTCCCGTCATCATCGAAGTGGTACAGACATACGATCCGGTCTCATCTGCCCATACCGATGGTCGTTAAACTTCTAGTGACCTTCGAACATAAAAAATTTATGTGCAACCTTCTTGTGCCCTTGTGCATCAACATTACCTCAAAAATGGCTAAGAAAAAATAGCAGTTTATATGAAGAATGCGCAACCGTTATCATATAAAATCAGAAAGGCATTGGTGTATTGTCTACTTCCCCTCTTTTCCAAAGAATCTCATGAACACTCTTTATTACAAACGAAACAAACAAATAAAAATGAACATTAAACTAAACAAGAACTTAAGAGGAAAACTTATTGAACATGGGTTGCCTCTCATGAAGCGCTTCTAGTTAAGTTCAATTAGCTTGAGCAAGATGGAGCTGTTGACGTCAGAAACCCACTGGCGGGTAGAGACGGGCAACACCGTAGAGCCGGGAACAACTAGGGCTGCGGCTGGCCCTAGTCCCTCTGAGCGACGGCCCGCAAAGCCTCCTGGTCGCACGCACCGATGTTTATCACAAGGGCGTGCCACCTGACCTATACCTGGTCGGGAAGGTGTGGATGATGCCTCGCTTAGTTTCCTGCAGGGCACACACGTAAACGTTAAATACGAGCCTCGATCGGCTCTCGAGTTATCCCGTGAATCGGCTCAAGGAGCCGATCCACCCATGATTCGGACGAGGTGTCCGAATATATGGTGGTCCTGCTTGATCAAGGTAAAGCCGATGAGATCTACGACGATGTGGGGTTTTCACCGCATAATCGGATCGTCCTACTCCAGAGTTGGGCCTCGCGGCCACGCACGGTGATCGTAAGCCGATCCTAAACAAGGCCTAAAAACCAACACGAGGTTGATCCTCGAACATCCTGCTTAGGGCCAACGAACGACACCCTACGTGCCGCCGGATCCTCCCCCTTTGTAAGGCCTAACTATTGCGGATATTAAACTAATCCTTGTAGAACAAGGAGCAACCGTAACGGATCAGATCTGCTAAACTACGATCAAGCGGGGTGCCGCCCCTACGCCTAAGATAGGCGTAAGGGCGGCTAGACGTGCAAGGGTTGCACTACGAAAGCATGTAGCATGAAGGACAATGCTAACCCTAACATGTCTAAGATAACTACGTTGCTCGCCATCAAAAAGGCTTCAGTACGAGCAACGCATGAACAACGTAGGCAGAGCTAGTGCCGCCTAGATCGCAAGATGCGATCTAGGCAGCATGATGCTTACCGGTAGAAACCCTCGAGACGAAGGAGTTGGCGATGCGCCGAGATTTGTTTGTGGTTGAACGTTGGTTGTTTATTCCATAAACCCTAGGTACATATTTATAGTCCAGGGGACTTTCTAATGTGGGCGTGCACTAAACCGTGCACGAGATAAACTCTAACCTTTAATCTAAATACAATCTATGGTAATTAAAGATACATGGGCAATATAGCCCAAATTCCCCAAACAAGGCCGCTTCAGAGATCTTCCACGTGTAATCTTCCAAGCCCATCTTGACCGCGGCCCACCTCGTGATTTAGCCAAAACCTGGTGATAACAGGAGCTCACTTAAGAGTTGGAAGTGGAAGACCCACTCCAAATAATTAGCTTTGAAAGTAATGATCCCATCATCATTGGCCTTCTTCTTTCTAGCAAAGTGTACTACAAATGGATCTTTGGATGGTAGTTGATGGTGCTCCAGTGAAGGCGCCAATCTTGATGGCGGTTGTTATGGAAGCGGTTTGGAAACCCCAAGAGGAAGGTGTGATGAGCACATCAACAAGTTTTCCCTCACTAAGAAATCAAGGTTTAATCGACCAGTAGGAGAAAGGCGTGACTTCTGAAGGTGTTGCTAGCTGACTAGTGGCAGGACGCACTACCGGCGTCAGCAACGACGTGAAACCTGCACACAACACAACCAAAGTACTTTGCCCAACTTATAGTGAGGTTGTCAATCTCACCGATTTGCTAAACGCAAAGGATTAGACGTATCGAGTGGAAAGAGATGTTTGCAGTAATTAAAAAGAACAAAGCTTTGCAGTAAGTAAACATAACATGATTGCAGTGGTTGAATTTATCAGTGTAAAGGAAAGGACCGGGGTCCACAGTTCACTAGAGGTGTCTCTCCATAAAGATAAATAACATGCTGGGTGAACAAATTACAGCTGGGCAATTGACAGAATACCGACCACACATGACAAGATGATTACTATGAGATTCGTTTTGGCATTACAACATAATATGTAGACCGTAATCCAACTGCGTCTATGACTAATAATCCACCTTCCGCTTATCGTCCGAACCCCTTCCAGTATTAAGTTGCAGGCAACAGATTATCGCATTAAGTAATGTGTGTAAAGTAAACAATAGAATTATCCTTGGATAAAACATTGTTGTTTTCTCCCTAGTATCAACATCACATCTACAATCTTAGAAGTTGTTGTCACTCTTCCAGAAAACTAGAGGCATGAACCTACTATCGAGCATAAATACCCCCTCTTGGAGTCACAAGCATCTACTTGGTTGGAGTATCTACTAGCAACAGAGAGCACGCAAGATCACAAATAACATATGACATGAATATATAATCGACCTCAACATAGTATACAATATTCATCGGATCCGAGCAAACACAACATGTAGCATTACATAAAGATGATCTTGATCATGTAGGACAGCTCACAAGATCTAAACATGAGGCACAAATTGGAGAAGACAACCATCTAGCTACTACTATGGATCCATAGTCCATTGATGAACTACTCACGAATCACTTCGGAGGTGGAAATGGCGATGTAGATGTCTCCGGTGATGATTTCCCCCTCCGACAGGGTGCCGTGAAGAGCTTAAGAACCCTCCCGAGATGGATTCTGCAATGGCGGCCGCGACGGAACTTTTCGTGGATGGAGGCTCGGGTCTTCAGAGTTTTCCCGAGATCGTGAATAAATAGGCGAAGGGGCAATGTCGGTGGAGGCCAGGGTGGCCCACACTACCCCTAGGCGCGTGCCAGGGCTAGGCCGCGCCTAGGGCTGGCGTGGCCGCCCTGCTGCCCCCCTTCGACTCCCCTCTAGACTCTGTCTTCGTTATGGAAAAATATTGACTCGGCTTTTGTTTCGTCCAATTCCGAGAATATTTCCCGTACAACTTTTCTGAAATACAAAATAGCAGAAAACAGGGAACTGACACTGTGGCATCTTGTTAATAGGTTAGTGCCGGAAAATGTATAAAAGTGCAACGAAGTATGAGCAAAACATATATGAATTGGTGTAAAACTTGCATGGAGCATCAAAAATTATTGATACGTTTGAGACGTATCAGTAGTCCAATTCTCACATTCCCTTCATGCAAATTGACCAGAGCTTTAATTGTTCTAAGAAATGGCCTTCCTTGGATTATAGGAGCTATAGGATCTTCATGCATTCCACAATAATAAGATCAATAAGAGGAGGACATTATTTAATATCTACTACAGTATTATCGTTTATGCCTATAGCTTTTCTATATGTTGAGTCAGCTAAGTGCAGTCTTAACTCAGTTGTTCTAAATGGCTCCATTCCTAACTTATCAAATAAAATCTTTGGAATTGTGAAGATGCTTGCACCAAGATCACAAAGTGCACCATTTGTTCGAAAATGAATTTTAATGGTGGCCTCAAATATATCATCAAGCTCAACTGGAAGTTTCTCAGCTATCTTCTTATATTGTTGTTCTAAATCACAAACTTTGCATGCTAATTCATAAATAAATTGACGGTACCTTTCGTCGTTACCTTCATCGACTTTGGGGTGTTTTACCGTGACCGCGTTTATGAGGTCTTCTACGGAGTACTCAGGTGTTGGAGCATTGCTACAATCCAGTTCTTCAAGTGCTTCTCCACTCCTTTCAATCCTCATCATCTTGAGGATTTCAACGGGGTTTGGTTCTGGTTTACCTGCAAATCTTGCAAGTATAATAGTTCGGCTTTCAACTATGTTCCCCAGTTGTGTCTCAACGATCTTCGTCCTTTCCTGTAGAACTTGGACATCATTCTTAAGAGAAACGGTTTGGTTAGATACATTCCCTAACACAGTGCTATGATTTTCAATGAGCTTTGTAAGGGTAGTATTTTGTTCAACTTGAGCATGCATAAAATTCTTGAAATTACTTTCAATTGAAGTATTACCATTGCTTGCTCCATTACCGTTGGTGAAGTTATTATTCGGAACTCCTGCATTATTACTATATTGTCTAGAAAAATTAGAGCAATAGTTTTGACTCTTTCATGTAGGGTTATAAGGATTTCTTGCTATGAAGTCTCTTTCCTCAACTTTAGTATCGGCGATGGCGTTAACTTTGGGTAGTTTCCTTACCCTTGAGAATATGTAATAACTCATCTACCTTTGAAGTAAGTTCTTCGTTGTTACATTCGATGATCTCATTCACCTTTTTTGAGAAGGATCTGTCTACATGCCATTGGGCATGGTTGCTTTGAATATCATCTAGGAGCCTCCTTGCAAAATCAGCTGGCTTGCTCATGAATGTTCCTCATGTTGCAGTATCAAGCATAGACTTTGACATTGGGTTAAGTGATTATGAAATAAATGTAGGATTAACCAATCCTCCATTCCATGCATGACTTGGATGGCTCATGGTGGCTTCCTTCATCATTTCGCATGCAAGCGCTAGTGGCTCGCGGTCTTCTTCTCTAAAGCCAGTAATGTTAGAACGCATTTGCATAGTCTTTGCTGCTGGGAAAAAATTAGTCATAAATATATTAGTGCATTCATCCCACGAAGTTATAATGCCCTTAGGCAAAGCTAGCAACCCGTCCTTTGCTTTTCCTCTTAATAAAAAAGAAAACAAGCATAATTTAATAGCATTTGGATCAACATCTTTAATGCACATCATATCACATAATTTAGTAAATGTGTTTAAGTGCATACCTGAATCCTCAGTGGCTGAACCTCTAAATTGATTCTGCCGAACCTAACTAAAAAGGTTAGGCTTAATTTCATAGTTCTCCGCTTCAATAGCGGGCTGAGTTATGGGTGCACGAATAAAATCATCATTGGGGATAACATATTCCCTAAGCTTTCTTTCTCGCCATAGTGATTATCTTTTTGGTATTTTCTTCTATGATTGTAAAAGAACAAGTAACTATTTTTTGGGTTTTCAAATAGAGAATAAAAAATAAACTAATAATAGTAAATAAAACTTAAAACTAAAAATAAGATAACTAACAAGGTCTCTAATAACCTTACCAGAATAGCAAAATTGTTTCCCTGGCAACAACGCCAGAAAAAGAGTTGATACCTTCTATCCGGATTATAGATTGTAGTATGTTAAGCTTTTTTCCTAGAAGACCTAGGTTTAATCGAACCTTGGGAAGCACATATAAATGGTGTGAAGGAAACATCTACAAGACTTGCTATTGTATTTTATCTTCAGTTTACCAGATCTATGTAGTTTACTTTTAAGGGGGTTGTGTTCAATGATGGAAATAGGCCAGGGTTAAAGTTTTACCTGCAGCTATGCATACATATATAAATGAAACTCATATGTGTAATAAATAAAATATAGATAAGAGATTTGTGAGTAGCATATCCGTAAATACTCTTGCCCCTAAAGCTAGAGGTGACAAAAACCTACTGGTCCAACCATTGTCCTCACAGCCGCAAGCAACAACAGTTTTTAAGTAAATATAGACCAAAGCCTTAAGCTAGATGATTGTGCTATGATCCCGAATGGATCACTAGACATGTACCGTTACTTTTCCCTTCTTGTCACTGAGGTTTCACGGTAGCACGCCGTTCTCCACTCATCCCACCTCTTCCCTTGATCGACTCGAATGATATGGATACCTGCAGATCATCAAGATGAGGCAAAGAGACAATGATACAAGATTGCAAAACTCATATTCAAACCTTACACATATCATAAGATTAGATGCACATAAACGTTGCGAGGATTCACCCCAACCCGCAGCCTATGAGAACTACTCACACATAATATCAAGATCAAATACAAAGATAGAAATCATTGTGTAAAATACTTTGGTCGCTAATTCTCAAGGAGATCTCTGTTATAATGGTGATGGCTATGGTTGTGGAGGAGATGTGAGATGGGATGGATGCACTATGGTGATGGATCTCCTTCGGTGTGGTGTAGATGTATCTGGTGGATGACGAGGCTCTGTTTGCCGATGAATGGCTCTCTTTTTAGCGTCGGTCCATTCACGATTTTTATAGTATTTGACCTCGGGAACGCAGCCGCAGGTGGTACTAGCAGAAGGTACGGAAAGGCTTGCCCGTACTGATGCCCGTTAAAGCTCCTGGAACCGTCTTTCCGAGCGTAGTCAACTTTACCGTACTCCTGACACGATTTTCTTCAGTGATTGCAGATCCATTTGTTATTATAATGTGATTTTCTGCACAACATTTAAAAATAGAAGAGATCGCACATCTTTGCATTGATTAGGCATTAGTGACAAGTTGATAGGTAAACTTAGTAAATTTTTTGACTTAGCTAAGGGTTCAAACGCGAGAAAATATCTCATATTTCACAGCCATCACTAGGTCCGCATGTCTGCGTGTCCACGTGTACGCGCGGCCACCCAAACGGCCACATCGAGACGGCCCAACGTGTTTGGTTTGAGTTGCCAGTTGGGGATGCCCTTACCCACACAAAAAAATCTCATGTTTCTTCCATGTTAAGGGCATCTCCAACGGGGCGACCCATCCCGCGCCCGCGCATCCGGATGGGTAAAGCGGCCCAACGCGGGGACGCGCTGCAAAAGCGGATGACCGCGGCGTCCGGAACGACGCAAACCCAGCCCAAGTGGCCGCGGATGGCACGCGGCATCCTCGCGTGTCAGCCTGGTCCGTGTGGCTGGCCCAGCTGTCGGTGCCCCAGTCCGATTAAATGTGGACTGGGGGAGGGGGACTGTCCCTATCCAGTCCCCACTCTCCACTCCGGCCACACGAACGCGCGGGCTAGAGCTTCCGCGCCGCCATGGCCCGGAAGCGCGAGTTTCTCCCGTCCGCGAACGACCACGAGGCCGGCAGCAGCCGGCCAGTCGCGCCGGTGGCGTTCGCCATGGGGCCGCCGGCTATCCCCAGACGCGACCCGATCTACGTCACCACTGCGGTGGCTCAGATGTTCTGGGACGCCGGCGTCCCAATGCCGTGGGGAGACGTTCACCTCCCCCACGGCTGGCACCTTAGCCCAGATCGGGTTCCGGTGCCGCCCATCCCGGCCTCCGGCCGCGCCCGCGTCGCGGAGATCTGGAGGCACCGCGCGCAGCTGCCGATGGACCTCCAGGAGGACCCCGCGTACGGCGACGCATGTCCCAACTGGGACTTGTGGTTCGAGGTGTGATACGTCTCCGACGTATCGATAATTTCTTATGTTCCATGCCATATTATTGATGATACCTACATGTTTTACGCACACTTTATGTCATATTCGTGCATTTTCTGGAACTAACCTATTAACAAGATGCCGAAGAGCCAGTTGTTGTTTTTTGCTGTTTTTGGTTTCAGAAATCCTAGTAACGAAATATTCTCGGAATTGGACGAAATCAAGACCCAGGGTCCTATTTTGCCACGAAGCTTCCGGAAGACCGAAGAGGAGTCGAAGTGGGGCCACGAGGGGCCGCCACCATAGGGCGGCGCGGCCCAGCCCTTGGCCGCCCCGACCTGTGGTGTGGGGCCCCCGTGTGGCCCCCACGTTGCCCTTCGGCCTACTTAAAGCCTCCGTCGCGAAACCCCTGATGCGAAAAACCACGATACGGAAAACCTTACTGAGACGCCGCCGCCGCCAATCCCATCTCGGGGGATTCTGGAGATCTCCTCCGGCACCTGCGCCGAGAGGGGATTCATCTCCCGGAGGACTCTTCACCTCCATGGTCGCCTCCGGAGTGATGAGTGAGTAGTTCACCCCTGGACTATGGGTCCATAGCAGTAGCTAGATGGTTGTCTTCTCCTCATTGTGCTTCATTGTTGGATCTTGTGAGCTGCCTAACATGATCAAGATCATCTATTTGTAATTCTATATGTTGTGTTTGTCGGGATCCGATGGATAGAGAATACCATGTTATGTTAATTATCAAGTTATTACATATGTGTTGTTTATGATCTTGCATGCTCTCCGTTATTAGTAGAGGCTCGGCCAAGTTTTTGCTCTTAACTCCAAGAGGGATTATTTATGCTCGATAGTGGGTTCATGCCCGCATTGACACCGGGACAGATGATGAAAAGTTCTAAGGTTGTGTTGTGTTGTTGCCACTAGGGATAAAACATTGGTGCTATGTCTAAGGATTTGTTGTTGATTACATTA
>NC_061508.1:339422837-339649383 GCF_022539505.1 Lolium rigidum
AAAGCCATGTTCCATGGTGGAAGTTTCGAGCTTTGGACAAACATCCTCAAATCTCTAATGAGAAAAGAATTAATTGTTGTTGAATGCTTAAAGCATTAAAAGAGGAGTCCATTATCTGTTGTCTATGTTGTCCCGGTATGGATGTCTAAGTTGAGAATAATCAAAAGCGAGAAATCCAAATGCGAGCTTTCTCCTTAGACCTTTGTACAGGCGGCATAGAGGTACCCCTTTGTGATACTTGGTTAAAGCATATGTATTGCGGTGATAATCCGAGGTAGTCCAAGCTAATTAGGACAAGGTGCGAGCACTATTAGTACACTATGCATGAGGCTTGCAACTTATAAGATATAATTTACATGATGCATATGCTTTATTACTACCGTTGACAAAATTGTTTCATGTTTTCAAAATCAAAGCTCTAGCACAAATATAGCAATCGATGCTTTTCCTCTATGAGGACCATTCTTTTACTTTTATGTTGAGTCAGTTCACCTATTTCTCTCCACCTCAAGAAGCAAACACTTGTGTGAACTGTGCATTGATTCTTACATACTTGCTTATTGCACTTATTATATTACTCTATGTTGACAATATCCATAAGATATACATGTTACAAGTTGAAAGCAACCGCTGAAACTTAATCTTCTTTTGTGTTGCTTCAATACCTTTACTTTCAATTATTGCTTTATGAGTTAACTCTTATGCAAGACTTATTGATGCTTGTCTTGAAGTGCTATTCATGAAAAGTCTTTGCTTTATGATTCACTTGTTTACTCATGTCATACACATTGTTTTGATCGCTGCATTCACTACATATGCTTTACAAATAGTATGATCAAGTTTATGATGGCATGTCACTCCGGAAATTATCTTTGTTATCGTTTTACCTGCTCGGGACGAGCAGAACTAAGCTTAGGGATGCTGATACGTCTCCAACGTATCGATAATTTCTTGTGTTCCATGCCACATTATTGATGTTATCTACATGTTTTATGCACACTTTATGTCATATTCGTGCATTTTCTGGAACTAACCTATTAACAAGATGCCGAAGTGCCCGTTGCTGTTTTCTGCTGTTTTTGGTTTCAGAAATCCTAGTAAAGAAATATTCTCGGAATTGGACGAAATAAAAGCCCAGAGGCCTATTTTCTCACGAAGCTTCCAGAAGTCCGAAGGAGAGACGAAGAGGGGCCACGGGGCGCCAAACCCTAGGGCGGCGCGGCCCCCCTTGGCCGCGCCGGCCTGTGGTGTGGGCCCCCTGTGCCGCCTCTTGACCTGCCCTTCCGCCTACAAATAGCCTCCGTGACGAAACCCCCGATACCGAGAGCCACGATACGGAAAACATTGCCGAGACGCCGTCGCCGCCGATCCCATCTCGGGGGATCCTGGAGATCGCCTCCGGCACCCTGCCGGAGAGGGGATTCATCTCCCGGAGGACTCTACACCGCCATGGTCGCCTCCGGAGTGATGAGTGAGTAGTCTACCCCTGGACTATGGGTCCATAGCAGTAGCTAGATGGTTGTCTTCTCCCCATTGTGCTATCATTGTCGGATCTTGTGAGCTGCCTATCATGATCAAGATCATCTATATGTAATTCTATATGTTGCGTTTGTTGGGATCCGATGAATAGAGAATACTTGTTATGTTGATTATCAAAGTTATGCTTATGTGTTGTTTATGATCTTGCATGCTCTCCGTTATTAGTAGATGCTCTGGCCAAGTAGATGCTTTTAACTCCAAGAGGGAGTACTTATGCTCGATAGTGGGTTCATGCTCGCATTGACACACTGGGACAGGTGACGAAAAGTTCTAAGGTTGTGTTGTGCTTGTTGCCACTAGGGATAAAACATTGATGCTATGTCTAAGGATGTAGTTGTTGATTACATTACGCACCATACTTAATGCAATTGTCTGTTGCTTTGCAACTTAATACTCGGAGGGGTTCGGATGATAACTCTGAAGGTGGACTTTTTAGGCATAGATGCAGTTGGATGGCGGTCTATGTACTTTGTCGTAATGCCCAATTAAATCTCACTATACTCATCATGATATGTATGTGCATTGTCATGCTCTCTTTATTTGTCAATTGCCCAACTGTAATTTGTTCACCCAACATGTCTGTTCGTCTTATGGGAGAGACACCTCTAGTGAACTGTGGACCCCGGTCCAATTCTCTTTACTCGAAATACAATCTACTGCAATACTTGTTTTTACTGTTTTCTCTCGCAAACAATCATATTCCACACAATACGGTTAATCCTTTGTTACGAGCAAGCCGGTGAGATTGACAACCTCACCGTTTCGTTGGGGCAAAGTAGCTTGGTTGTGTTGTGCGGGTTCCACGTTGGCGCCGGAATCTCCGGTGTTGCGCCGCACTACATCTCGCCGCCATCAACCTTCAACGTGCTTCTTGGCTCCTCCTGGTTCGATAAACCTTGGTTTCTTTCTGAGGGAAAACTTGCTGCTGTGCTCATCATACCTTCCTCTTGGGGTTGCCCAACGAACGTGTGAAATACACGCCATCAGGCCTCGAGCTCTTTGATTTCCTCTACATGGTTAGCAGAAATACAAGTACTAGAGTAAGTAGAAGCTTTATTGTTAGAGCAACAAGGCAAGGCAAGTAATCCAACACAAGGTGTAAAGACAATATAGCATTTTGAGTAGAGGTTGTGCTAATGTCAATGTGAGGCTCACAAGAGGTTACATTAGTAATACTTGCCTCATGAGCTAACTTTAGCCCATCATAGGAAATTAGAAGATCATCATGAGAGCCCGAGAGATTTTTATGACTTTCTTCCAATTCCCTATAATTGCTAGTTAACAACTCAAGTTGAGCCCTTAGCTCAACATTCTCCTTTAATATAGATGCTTCACAAGAAGTAGAGTTAGTAGCACAAGCATCATTAATAGATTTTTATTTTTCATTTCTTGCTTAAGACCATGAGTTATGCACCTTTCATTTTTCAGATCTTGTCTTAGGAGATTGAATCTCCTTTCTCATCATTCATATGATATTCTAATTCCTCAATGGACTCATTTCTTTCTTTGAGTGTGTCCATCAAGCAATCGAATTTGACAAGAGCATCACTGATGGCGTGTATTTCACACGTTCGTTGGGCAACCCCAAGAGGAAGGTATGATGCGCACAGCAGCAAGTTTTCCCTCAGAAAGAAACCAAGGTTTATCGAACCAGGAGGAGCCAAGAAGCACGTTGAAGGTTGATGGCGGCGGGATGTAGTGCGGCGCAACACCGGAGATTCCGGCGCCAACGTGGAACCTGCACAACACAACCAAAGTACTTTGCCCCAACGAAACAAAGTGAGGTTGTCAATCTCACCGGCTTGCTCGTAACAAAGGATTAACCGTATTGTGTGGAAGATGATTGTTTGCGAGAGAAAACGAGTAAGAACAAGTATTGCGAGTAGATTGTATTTCAAGAAAGAGAATTGGACCGGGGTCCACAGCTCACTAGAGGTGTCTCTCCCATAAGACGAACAAGCATGTTGGGTGAACAAATTACGGTTGGGCAATTGACAAATAAAGAGAGCATGACAATGCACATACATATTATGATGAGTATAGTGAGATTTAATTGGGCATTACGACAAAGTACATAGACCGCCATCCAACCGCATCTATGCCTAAAAAGTCCACCTTCGAAGTTATCATCCGAACCCCTCCGGTATTAAGTTGCAAAGCAACGAGACAATTGCATTAAGTATGGTGCGTAATGTAATCAACAACTACATCCTTAGACATAGCATCAATGTTTTATCCCTAGTGGCAACAAGCACAACACAACCTTAGAACTTTCGTCACATCGTCCCGTGTGTCAATGCGGGCATGAACCCACTATCGAGCATAAGTACTCCCTCTTGGAGTTAAAAGCATCTACTTGGCCGAGCATCTACTAATAACGGAGAGCATGCAAGATCATAAACAACACATAGCATAACTTTGATAATCAACATAACAAGTATTCTCTATTCATCGGATCCCAACAAACGCAACATATAGAATTACATATAGATGATCTTGATCATGATAGGCAGCTCACAAGATCCGACAATGATAGCACAATGGGGAGAAGACAACCATCTAGCTACTGCTATGGACCCATAGTCCAGGGGTAGACTACTCACTCATCACTCCGGAGGCGACCATGGCGGTGTAGAGTCCTCCGGGAGATGATTCCCCTCTCGGCGAGGGTGCCGGAGGCGATCTCCGGGATCCCCCGAGATGGGATCGGCGGTGGCGGCGTCTCGCAAGGTTTTCCGTATCGTGGCTCTCGATACTGGGGGTTTCGTCACGGAGGCTTTAAGTAGGCGGAAGGGCAAGTCGGAGAGGGGCACAGGGGCCCCACACCACAGTGTCGGCGCGGCCAAGGGGGGCCGCGCCGCCCTAGGGTTTGGCCACCCCGTGGCCCCACTTCGTCTCGTCTTCGGTCTTCCGGAAGCTTCGTGGAAAAATAGGCCCCGGGCTTTGATTTCGTCCAATTCCGAGAATATTTCCTTACTAGGATTTCTGAAACCAAAAACAGCAGAAAACAGACAATCGGCACTTCGGCATCTTGTTAATAGGTTAGTTCCAGAAAATGCACGAATATGACATAAAGTGTGCATAAAACATGTAGATAACATCAATAATGTGGCATGGAACACAAGAAATTATCGATACGTTGGAGACGTATCAGCATCCCCAAGCTTAGTTCTACTCGTCCCGAGCAGGTAAAACGATAACAAAGATAATTTCTGGAGTGACATGCCATCATAATCTTGATCATACTATTTGTAAAGCATATGTAAAGAATGCAGCGATCAAAACAATGTGTATGACATGAGTAAACAAGTGAATCATAAAGCAAAGACTTTTCATGAATAGCACTTCAAGACAAGCATCAATAAGTCTTGCATAAGAATTAACTCATAAAGCAATAATTCAAAGTAAAGGTGTTGAAGCAACACAAAAGAAGATTAAGTTTCAGCGGTTGCTTTCAACTTGTAACATGTATATCTCATGGATATTGTCAACATAGAGTAATATAATAAGTGCAATAAGCAAGTATGTAGGAATCAATGCACAGTTCACACAAGTGTTTGCTTCTTGAGGTGGATAGAAATAGGTGAACCGACTCAACATTGAAAGTAAAAGAATGGTCCTCATAGAGGAAAAGCATCGATTGCTATATTTGTGCTAGAGCTTTGATTTTGAAAACATGAAACAATTTTGTCAACGGTAGTAATAAAGCATATGCATCATGTAAATTATATCTTATAAGTTGCAAGCCTCATGCATAGTGTACCAATAGTGCTCGCACCTTGTCCTAATTAGCTTGGACTACCTGGATTATCACCGCAATACATATGCTTTAACCAAGTTTCACAAAGGGGTACCTCTATGCCGCCTGTACAAAGGTCTAAGGAGAAAGCTCGCATTTGGATTTCTCGCTTTTGATTATTCTCAACTTAGACATCCATACCGGGACAACATAGACAACAGATAATGGACTCCTCTTTTAATGCTTTAAGCATTTGACAACAATTAATTCTTTTCTCATTAGAGATTTGAGGATGTTTGTCCAAAACTGAAACTTCCACCATGGATCATGGCTTTAGTTAGCGGCCCAATGTTCTTCTCTCACAATATGCATGCTCAAACCATTCAACTCGGTGTAGATCGCCCTTACTTCGTACAAGACGAACATGCATAGCAACTCACATGAAATTCAACAATGAGTTGATGGCGTTCCCGATAAACATGGTTATCGCACAACAAGCAACTTAATAAGAGATAAAGTGCATAATTACATATTCAATACCACAATAGTTTTTAAGCTATTTGTCCCATGAGCTATATATTGCAAAGGTGAATGATGGAATTTTAAAGGTAGCACTCAAGCAATTTACTTTGGAATGGCGGGAAAATACCATGTAGTATAGGTAGGTATGGTGGACACAAATGGCATGGTGGTTGGCTCAAGTATTTTGGATGCATGAGAAGTATTCCCTCTCGATACAAGGTTTAGGCTAGCAAGGTTATTTGAAACAAACACAAGGATGAACCGGTGCAGCAAAACTCACATAAAAGACATATTGAAAACATTATAAGACTCTACACCGTCTTCCTTGTTGTTCAAACTCAATACTAGAAATTATCTAGACTTTAGAGAAACCAAATATGCAAACCAAATTTTAGCATGATCTATGTATTTCTTCATTAATGGGTGCAAAGCATATGATGCAAGAGCTTAAACATGAGCACAACAATTGCCAAGTATCACATTACCCAAGACATTTTTAGCAATTACTACATGTATCATTTTCCAATTCCAACCATATAACAATTTAACGAAGGAGAAACTTCGCCATGAATACTATGAGTAGAAACCAAGGACATATTTGTCCATATGCTACAGCGGAGTGTGTATCTCTCCCATAAAGTGAATGCTAGGATCCATTTTATTCAAACAAAACAAAAACAAAAACAAACCGACGCTCCAAGAAAAAGCACATAAGATGTGGCCGAATAAAAATGTAGTTTCGAGGGAGGAACCTGATAATTTGTTGATGAAGAAGGGGATGCCCAAGGCATCCCCAAGCTTAGACGCTTGAGTCTTCTTGATATATGCAGGGGTGAACCACCGGGTGCATCCCCAAGCTTAGAGCTTTCACTCTCCTTGATCACGTTGCATCATACTCCTCTCTTGACCCTTGAAAACTTCCTCCACACCAAACTCGAAACAACTCATTAGAGGGTTAGTGCACAATATAAATTGACATATTCAGAGGTGACACAATCATTCTTAACGCTTCTGGACATTGCATAATGCTACTGGACATTAGTGGATCAAAGAAATTCATCCAACATAGCGAAAGAGGCAATGCGAAATAAAAGGCAGAATCTGTCAAAACAGAACAGTTCGTATTGACGAATTTTAAAATGGCACCAGACTTGCTCAAACGAAAATGCTCAAATTGAATGAAAGTTGCGTACATATCTGAGGATCATGCTCGTAAATTGGCGTAATTTTCTGAGCTACCTACAGGGAGGTGGACCCAGATTCGTGACAGCAAAGAAATCTGGAACTGCGCAGTAATCCAAATCTAGTACTTACTTTTCTATCAACGGCTTAACTTGGCACAACAAAACTCAAAACTAAGATAAGGAGAGGTTGCTACAGTAGTAAACAACTTCCAAGACACAAAATAAAAACAAAATACTGTAGCAAAATAACACATGGGTTATCTCCCAAGAAGTCCTTTCTTTATAGCCATTAAGATGGGCTCAGCAGTTTTAATGATGCACTCGCAAGAAATAGTATTTGAAGCAAAAGAGAGCATCAAGAGGTAAATTCAAAACACATTTAAGTCTAACATTCTTCCTATGCATAGGAATCTTGTAAATAAACAAGTTCATGAAGAGCAAAGTAACAAGCATAGGAAGATAAAACAAGTGTAGCTTCAAAAATTTCAGCACATAGAGAGGCATTTTAGTAACATGAAAATTTCTACAACCATATTTTCCTCTCTCATAATAACTTTCAGTAGCAACATGAGCAAACTCAACAATATAACTATCACATAAAGCATTCTTATCATGAGTCTCATGCATAAAATTATTACTCTCCACATAAGCATAATCAATTTTATTAGTTGTAGTGGGAGCAAATTCAACAAAGTAGCTATCATTATTATTCTCATCAAGTGTAGGAGGCATAGTATAATCACAACAAAATTTATTCTCCATAGTAGGTGGCATCAAAAGACCACTATTATAATCATCACAAATAGGAGGCAAAGTATAATCAAAGAAAATTTTCTCCTCAATGCTTGGGGGACTAAAAATATCATGAAAACCAGCTTCCCCAAGCTTAGAACTTTCTATATCATTATCAACAATGGTGTTCAAAGCGTTCATACTAATATTACTACCAGCATGCAAATAAGATTTCATAGGTTTTTTAATTTTCGCATCAAACAATCCATGTTTTAAATGAGGAAACAGAATAAGAAGCTCATTGTTGTCCATTATGCCAAACTAGTGTAAACAAGAACATGCATGATATTAAGTAAAGTAAAACAAGTAACTAATTTTTTTGTATTTTGATTTAGTGCAGCAAACAAAGTAGTAAATAAAACTAAGCAAGACAAAAACAAAGTAAAGAGATTGAGAAGTGGAGACTCCCCTTGCAGCGTGTCTTGATCTCCAGGCAACGGCGCCGAGAAAATGTGCTTGATGGCGTGTATTTCACACGTTCGTTGGGCAACCCCAAGAGGAAGGTATGATGCGCACAGCAGCAAGTTTTCCCTCGGAAAGAAACCAAGGTTTATCGAACCAGGAGGAGCCAAGAAGCACGTTGAAGGTTGATGGCGGCGGGATGTAGTGCGGCGCAACACCGGAGATTCGGCGCCAACGTGGAACCCGCACAACACAACCAAAGTACTTTGCCCCAACGAAACAGATGAGGTTGTCAATCTCACCGGCTTGCCGTAACAAAGGATTAACCGTATTGTGTGGAAGATGATTGTTTGCGAGAGAAAACGAGTAAGAACAAGTATTGCAGTAGATTGTATTTCGAGTAAAGAGAATTGGACCGGGGTCCACAGTTCACTAGAGGTGTCTCTCCCATAAGACGAACAACATGTTGGGTGAACAAATTACAGTTGGGCAATTGACAAATAAAGAGAGCATGACAATGCACATACATATTATGATGAGTATAGTGAGATTTAATTGGGCATTACGACAAAGTACATAGACCGCCATCCAACCGCATCTATGCCTAAAAAGTCCACCTTCGAGGTTATCATCCGAACCCCTCCGAGTATTAAGTTGCAAAGCAACAGACAATTGCATTAAGTATGGTGCGTAATGTAATCAACAACTACATCCTTAGACATAGCATCAATGTTTTATCCCTAGTGGCAACAACACAACACAACCTTAGAACTTTCTCGTCACCGTCCCGGTGTCAATGCGGGCATGAACCCACTATCGAGCATAAGTACTCCCTCTTGGAGTTAAAAGCATCTACTTGGCCGAGCATCTACTAATAATGGAGAGCATGCAAGATCATAAACAACACATAGCATAACTTTGATAATCAACATAACAAGTATTCTCTATTCATCGGATCCCAACAAACGCAACATATAGAATTACATATAGATGATCTTGATCATGATAGGCAGCTCACAAGATCCGACAATGATAGCACAATGGGGAGAAGACAACCATCTAGCTACTGCTATGGACCCATAGTCCAGGGGTAGACTACTCACTCATCACTCCGGAGGCGACCATGGCGGTGTAGAGTCCTCCGGGAGATGATTCCCCTCTCCGGCAGGGTGCCGGAGGCGATCTCCGGGATCCCCGAGATGGGATCGGCGGTGGCGGCGTCTCAGTAAGGTTTTCCGTATCGTGGCTCTCGGTACTGGGGGTTTCGTCACGGAGGCTTTAAGTAGGCGGAAGGGCAAGTCAGGAGGGGGCACAGGGGCCCCACACCACAGGTCGGCGCGGCCAAGGGGGGGGCCGCGCCGCCCTAGGGTTTGGCCACCCTGTGGCCCCACTTCGTCTCGTCTTCGGTCTTCTGGAAGCTTCGTGGAAAAATAGGCCCCTGGGCTTTGATTTCGTCCAATTCCGAGAATATTTCCTTACTAGGATTTCTGAAACGAAAAACAGCAAGAACAACGAAGCGGCACTTCGGCATCTTGTTAATAGGTTAGTTCCAGAAAATGCACGAATATGACATAAAGTGTGCATAAAACATGTAGATAACATCAATAATGTGGCATGGAACACAAGAAATTATCGATACATTGGAGACGTATCAATCACCACGAAGGGTGCATCTAACAAAAAACAGTTCCTTAAGCATAGCAACATCATCATCATCACTCTCATCATTAGAAGATGTTTTGGGATTCAAGATAGGAGTTACCTTTGGTCCCTTTGCCATAAGGCACATGTGCATATCGGAGGATGACGACGAAGATGATTTGGAATCTTTATTCATGAGAGTCTCATGCCTCATAGATTGTTCGAATTCCTTTACATTGTTAGACAACAAACAACTAGAGGAAATAGAAGCATTTTGTTCATGGCAAGAAGACAAAGCAAGCATATCATCATGGGATTTATGTAAGAAATTTAGACATGATATGCAAGGACTATCAACACAAGCATGTAGATCATTTTCAGTGCTAGATGTGTTTAAGTCCAAAGAGGAAACATTACAATGGGATAGAGACGAAGAATCATCATTATTGAGCACAATATAAACATTGCAATTTTCCTCACCACTCACCATATCATTACCTTGTGTCTTGACACACGTTAGTGAAGTGGATGAAGATGATAATACATCACGGCCGGAAGTAGAAGCAACTTGGAGCTCTTCATGATGTGAAGGCGAAGAGAGCTCCTCGGAGATACCACCAGCCATATGATTCATGGACTCACCAAAAGCTCCTCTAATCTTGGTCCATATATCATGAGATGACTTGCACTTCATATCATCTCTCAAGAACGAATGAAATTCTGGGCTCAAAGTGGATATAAACTCATTAGATACTTTAGCTTCAAGATGTAAATTTTTCGCATCCTCTAAAGATAGATTTTGAGGATCCATCGGAGGAGAAAAACCTACATCTAGAAATCGCTCTATATTTGGACAGAAGGTCCGAAGATTACAAAATAAGTGATTTCTCCAGAAAAGATAATTTGTGCCATCAAAGATAATTGTGTCATTGTGCACTATATTACTAGCCGACATCTTTACTCTCAAGGCGGTGAAGCCTTAAACAAGGAGAGACCTTGCTCTGATACCAATTGAGAGGACGAGATGTCGCCTAGAGGGGGGCGAATAGGCGTTTTAAAAACTCTTACGGATATGTCTTGTAAGAATGCGGAATTAAACTAACGTTTATTTTATAAGCACAAATCCTAAATATGCTAGGCTCACCTAAGTGCAACAACAACAACTAGAGCTAAGCAAAATAGGCACAAGATATATGTAGCACAAGTGATAGCAAGATATATGTACTTCAAGCACGATGGCTATCACAAGGAAAGTAAGCTCGGGTATAGAAATAAGTGAGGCACGTGGAGACAAAGATGTATTCCCGTGTTCCCTTCCTTTGCAAGAAGGTACATCACGTTTGGAGAGGTGGGGGTCCCACGAAGGATTCCCCAACGCCACGAAGGCTCACTTTCTTCTCCGAGCCAAACCCACGAAGGATAATGGCCCTTTCCTTATGGTTAGCTTTTCCTCCACTCCGGAGATGGCAAGCTCCACAACCACTTCACAAGCTCCACGAAGGAGAAGCCCGGGCATCTTCACAATCTTCCTTGAAGAGATCACCGGAGCACCAACCGCCAAGCCAACTAGGAGGTCTCCCTCCAAGAGTAACAAGCTCACGGTCTCTCACTCGAACTAATCGTGGTGGAGAGCTCAACACTATGCAATGATGCAAAGCAAGAACACTAGAGGTGTTCAAATCGTTCACACTCAAATCTCACCAAAGCAACAAATGCTAGGATGAGATTAGAGGGGAAGAACAATGGAGGAAATAAACAAATGACTCCAAGATCTAGATCCCAAGAGATCCCCTCACTTAGAGGAGGAATGGATTGGATGAGGTTGTAGATCTAGATCTCCTCTTTCAAACCCCCCAAAAATATGCAAGAATCTTAGGATGGAATGGAGAGGAAGCAAGCTCAAGAAGGTCAACAATGGTGGTCAAAAACGTGCCTTAGAACACTTAGAACAATGTGGAAGAAGCCCCTTTTATAGCCCCTCCAAAATATGACCGTTTGGACCAAAATCGAGCCATCCGGTAGCAGCACTCGGTGGTACCGAGCTGGCTGCCGACCTACCCGGTAGCAGCACTCGGTGGGCCGGGTTGTGTACCGAAACTGCGATAACTTTTGCATCCGAACTCCGATTTCGGTGATCTTGAACTCGTTGGAATCACGAAAATGAGCCCAAAAACATTATGCATAGAAACATCATAGTCCAACCATTGAGTAAGAAACATAATATAAAAGTTTTTGCCTATCTATAAAAGCATCAAACCGGTAAAACCTCCAACCATGAAAACGCAATAGAAGATGCATACGAGTTCCGTTTTCGCTGAACTTGAGCTTGTTGTAAAGCTAGAAACAAGCTCAATACCCTCACACAGAGAAACACCAAGAAGCAACAAGATTTATGGAATGCAAAGCATGCAAAGGGTTAAGCTCCCTAAGACGATGTGATCAAGTTACCCAACAGAAAAGTCCCTCTTGATAGTGCGGCTATGTATCCTATAATCCGGTCTCCCAACAACCACCTTGAGACTGGTAAAAGGAAAACCTAGAAAGGCCATACCTTTGCCTTGCGCATCCTGCTTGATCTTGATGATAACTCTTCAAGCTCCACTCAAGCTGGAATGCCTCACTTGATCATTGTTGCTTTGTGAAGACTCACAAATGCTCCCCTATACACCATGATGGGAAAGCTCCATTGATGCACATCTTCACATGTCCATTATCACCAAATGGACGGCAAGCTTCAAGCATGTGATCCTCTTGAGATGCTCATCTTGAACTTGTCCAACTCGACCTTGATGACGATCACCACTCGATGTCATCCTCTCATGGGATATATGAGATCTCACTTTTGATGCATGCCCATGGAAAGATACCTAACCCACATAGACAACACAAGGGCACATATATGATGGGTTAGTTCATAAAGCATAATTGACAAGGCTTACCATACCACATGACTTCACGTGGCACATTCTTCATGCTTCATGTGTTGACCAATCTTGAATCTATTCTTCACTCTTTGTATTGGTCAACCTTGTATATTCTCATGCTCTATCATACTATCTTGAGGTGTATATAGAATTCTTCATTTGTTTGCATGCTCTAAATCTTAGTCAACCATAGCTCAACTTATGAGACTATCATGACACCGACTTAGAGTCATAACTTGAATTCTTCACTTGGAATCAAGCACTCAAGATCTTGATCATTCGTTGCTTATCACATAAGCTAGAGCATGGCTAATATTGAGTTCCACATAAGAACTTCATCTTCATTTTTTCTTCTTGATCATACACATATATATCTTAAAATCGATGATCTTGATGCCAATACATAAGGTATATATTTATCTTCATGGCATCCATACTTGAATCCAACACGTGGAATATAAGTAGTACCTATGGAATATTCCTTCATATAAACTCAATGAAAACATTAGTCCATAGGGGTTGTCACTAATTACCAAAACCACACATAGGGGCAATATACCCTTACACAAATTCCACTCGCACTTCCAAACCTTGCTCTTGTTTCCCTATTTCAGAGAAAAATAATATTGCGTTCATATTTAAGCAGCTGACATCTCCAACTTGAAGCGGCATATCTAGCAGCCCGATCCATTTTGGACACAAAATGTGTTCTTTTTGGTCTCTTTGGATCATGCAATCCACACAAATCAGGCTGTGTTCCCCCTTTGTTCATTTGAGTTAGGGCCAAACCAAGTGGCCCGAAGAATTTATTTATTTTAAATAAATTATATATTACAAGCTTAATTAAAACATAGTGCAAACAATAAATTAAAATACATAGAAAAAAATTGGACATAACCTACCTACTCCTCCTTGTCGTCGTTGGTCAGCTCGACGAGGACCAGCCGCTGCCATGGGTACGGCCACAAGAACATTTGTGGCGTGTGCTACTGATCCCATTGAGACCTTGGACGGGTCTACGCCTGGTTTGATGACCCCTTGGCCCACAGTGACATGGTGGTGCCGGTGCAGGTGTGGCTCGATGTTGCGGGGGTACGTCCTCGACATAGTGGCAAGGCGCCCCTACGCGAGCGACAACTCGCGCAGCTGTACGACGAGTCGCTGCCACCCAGTCAGCTCTTGTAACTCTGAGACCTAGACGGCCAGCCTAAACGCCTCCTCCTTGTCCAGCCCGAGAAGCATGATGGGCTATTTCTCCTTCAAGATCCCAGGAGAGAAGGACGAGGTAGTCGTCGGTGTTGTCCTGGACTTCCTCGCACGGTATGTCCTTGCCCATGAAGAGCTCCCTCTCGCTTCGGCCGTCTCCTCCTCCTCCTCCTCTTCCTCCTCCTCCGTTTTTACCACCACGGTCGGGATAACACCATAGTCGAAATCATCGTCAGGAACCCGACGAGTGGAGGAGGCTGTAGGCCTCCATCAGATATGGAGGTAGGAGCGCCCGGCGACATCATATCTCTTCACGCTGCGCACGGCCTTTGGCGCGACACCGGCACCCTCCGCGTGTTGAGGTGACAACTACATGGGGAGGTAGACGTCGTCCCACCCTGCAGATATTCTAATCCGGCGGAGAGCCCACGCCACGTTCATGTTGATGTTCACGTGAATGTGCTTCAGCTTGGGCCGTGAGGACGCGACCTCGGCATCGTTATTCGTCTTCTTCCACGGCCAGCCCATGGTCCTCTCGAGGGGGTGATGTCGGTGTTTTGGAGACTGGGGCACGAGAGTGGCAATGGTGTAGGGTATTGTGGGCGAGGGAAGGCGTGTTCGATTGCCTTTGGAGGGACATCGACACAACCACCATCAATGTTGATGAAATACCTCGAGTGCAGGGGCCATTGATGGCGACGCGGAAGACCAGCTCTGCCTGGTAGTTCTGGCATGCGCGCTGAAGGCACAGTGGGGTCATTAATGGCAACACATAAGCTAGTGTGCGAAAAGCGAAATGACCTTTCGGTCTCTAGCTGGCAGGTGGCCCCGAGGACTACACGGGAGGACATGCAGGCGGTCCCCGACGCGTCCATCCCGATGCATTTTCAGTCATGGAATGGTTCGTCGCGGATGCCCTTGCGAATTTTTTTAATAATACTTGTTTCCATTAATTCTACAAATAATACTAGATTTTTATTTTTTCAAAAATAATACACCGTTGGGTTAGGGAAACCCGATTAGTACTAATCGGGTTAGAGAAACCCGATTAGTACTAGTCGGGGTAGAGGAATCCGACTGCCCCCTAGGCTGCATGTACCTGCGTGCATGTGCTTCATGGTAATCGGGTTAGTGTTCCCCGATTAGCACTAATCGGGTTCGGGGAACCTGATTAGTACTAATCGGGGAACACTAACCCGACGGTGTATTATTTTTGAATTTTTTTTAAATCAAGTATTATTTATAAAATTAACGAAAAAAATATTATTAAAAATAATTCGCGATGCCCTTGGTCCGTTTATGTCGGGTTGCTAAACTGTATTTTCTCTCATCCCTAAACCCTATAATGAAATAGACCACCTGACTCGGCCAGCAGAGAGATGCTCTTAAACTAGTCACAATGCAGAGCATCATATAAAAGTATCATGTGTATGATATTAGTACATGTTACTATGTTCACAATACATGTATCATGTACTAGTATTATAATCTTCTTATATTGATTGATTTGTACAATCTCAAAGGAGATCTATGTACAAGATGTATTTGACATAATTTTTTTTAGTACTAGGTGCTATGATAAGGTATCTACAGTACATACTCATCTCTCTCATCTTTAATTGCACTACCACATCAGTTTTTTTGCATGCATGCAATGTATAATACTACATATAATACTCTTAGGGCTCCTTTGATTCAAAGGATTTGCATAGGAATTGTGTAGGATTTGGTTCCTATGGGAAAATTTCCTATACATGTTGTTTGATTCATAGGAACATAGCCTATAGGAAAAATTCCTATAGGAATCTTGTAGTGTAATTCCTATAGGAAAAAAGCATTAGCCCATACCTCATGGAAAAATTCCTTTGCTACAATCAAACAAACTTCATCTTCCTATAGGATTCAAGTAGACATGCCATTCCAATCCTATACATTTCCTATTCCTATGTTTTTCCTATCCTTCAAATCAAAGGAGCCCTTATTGTGGATAGTCTTCATATGGTACGTAGTAGTAAAGAATATACGACTATAAAATTCAAAAGAAATTGTGCAGTAGGCTGGATGGTAGGAGGAATGATGAGGGAGGGCGCATGCCATGTATGAACGATTCTCAACATGCACGCGAGTCCAGCGACATCGGGCGGCCGGTCGACCCTGCGACATTGCATGCATGCATGCTAGCGTGCTTGTTCATCATGTCATGCAGACCGGCGTACGTACGTCCGTCCGTCCGAGCGGTGGCGGACAACACAGACATGGCCCCCGCAGAATCCGACCACAGGACGAGTGCCTCCAAATGTTCTTTCTGCGCTGACTGCACGCTGCACCCTCGTTGACCGAATATCTCTGTGTCTATATCTCTTCACAAAAACTTCTTCCCGCTATGAATGAACCTAGACAAGATTTAGGCTAAAATTTACATAAATTTGTGACAAATATTTAGAGCCAGGGGTAAGCGATTTTTCAGAAGATGGGTGCTGCTGATCTTGATTGGAACAGTTCCGAAACAGATTATGCTTACAATTTTCATTAAGTTGCAAGGTGTCCACGGACTAAGTTACGGACTGTTTGAAAAATTACGAGATTCTTTCGAACTATTTATTTTAAATTTATTATTTTCCCCAGCCTACATATTTTTGATTATCGGTACGTAATTTGGCACATATATGCATACATATCTCCTTTACATGCAAAAACATTTATCCAAATTTTCGGAGTCACGAAAATACCCATTTTTGCTCCACACAGTACAAACGGGCTTAGGAGCAGGGATTTGGTTACCGCCCGGAAATCCGGTTCTCGCCGGGAACTGGATATCCCGACCACCCCCGGGAATTGGCCTTACCGGGCGAAAATTCCCGAAATTTTTGGATTTTAGTGAAAAATTTAAATTTTAGCGAATATTCTCTTAAAATTCAAATTTAGGATTTGTAATTCGTCCGGTAACCGGTCAGGATTTCCCGGTTACCGCGGTAACCGGGAATCCCGATCCCCCCCGGGATTTTTTTCGGGAGCCAAAACCTTGCTTAGGAGTACCCGAGTCCTACTGCGTATTTCCGGAGCCAGCGAGTAACATTTATTCACTGTAGCAACAGCCTCTAATCTTGATATAGTATATAAAGAAAGATGTAAAGTTGATTACTTTGGGCAAAGTTGATGTTTTCTGCAATTTTCTCGTCCTTTCCGTTTATCAGTCTTTTATCTTCTTCTCAAAGACCTCATGCATGCATTCATCCATAAATCCACTCCATATGAAAGTGATCTAGCGAATATTTTTGGTTTGTGTGTGAGATCGATTTTTCACAGATGTGAAAGGATTTTTGTTCGCTTTGCGTGGAGGCGCGTGTGCGCGCGCGTGCGTGCATGTGGAGCCGGTCTGAGTGGCAACCACTCCAATTTTGGAGAACATTCCCTTGTCCTCCCTTGGGGAGAAAGTACCCAAGAGCTACGCTCCATGGCGTTCCCTCCAAGCTTTCACCCATCTCTTTACCTGATACGGCCACCGTCCAGCCTCCAACTCCAACCAAACAAACTAAATTTCATATATGCATGCTACTACCACTAGCTTTATTTTGCCTAGTAAACTAAACTAATCGAATCTTTACTTGCATGCCAAGCAAGGAAAAAAATAGCGCGCTATAACAAAATAGCGTGGATCTAAAAATACGTTATTAGCATGCTTATAGCGTGCTATTAACGCGAATAGCTCGCTATAGCGTCGAAATAAGCGATAGCGTTGGCTTCTCGAGATATGCTATAGCGTGCTATTAGCGTTGGAATAGCGTGCTATTGCCAAGTGATCTTGGCCACTAAACTCGACCCCCCTAGTCAGCTACTAGTCAAAAGATGGGACCATATGGAGAGAAAAAGGTGAGCTTTTCCTGTGCTGGCATGGCAGTTAAATATATGCTTGTATCAGCTGGAACCTAATTAACAAGTAATGGCCAATATAGTAGGAGTATGAGACAGTTGGACCAGGAGCAACCTAATGTTACAGCCAGCTTGTCGGTACTCATGTAGCTGGATAACATTTGAAACAAGCAAAGAATAAACTGAGTAAAAGTGAGCCTACCAACTATACTGTATATACATATCTGTAGTCAATTAATTGTTACACACATCAGTTGGAGCAAGAATAGCCTAATGTTGCAGCAAAATTGTCAGTACTCATGTAGCTGGAGAACATTTGAAACAAGCAAAGAGTAAACCGAGTACGATTTAGCCTACTAACTACTGTATAATCTGTAGTCAATTAATTGTTAGACACATCATGTGCTCCTGGAGTCAAATGCTGCAAAAACAAAGTAAATTACTATGATGAGTGCCTTCCCTGCTCTCAATAAGACTGTAACCAGATGTGTACAAACAGTGATGCTGAAAAATCACTGCGTGTGTTTGCATGTACACCAACAGTTCCAAAAAAATAACAGTTACCAGCACGCAGCATGGTCCTGATTCGTGCGCCAAACTGTGGCAGGGAGTCAGTCAGGGCAGCGGCAGTACGCTGGAGGGAGGGACATGATCTTGTTTGGTGATTGGTATGGCGAGGCTGGCGCAAAAGAATCTGGAGCGCATGCCGTCCAACTGCTCCAGACAAAACCCCACTTCTGTCTATCCATCACAAGTGAAAACCTAGAGAGAGGAAGCATGCTTTTATCCCATGTGTCTTCCCCTTCCCTCACACACTAGAGGAGACTGAGATGATAGCTTGTGCAGCAGCGGCATGGGAATAATGGCGATTCCTCTGCCTATCTGCTCTCTGTAGTCACCATCCAGAGCCAAAGTCCACAGTGTATACAGTACCGATGAGTGTATTATACCACTGCATGCCTCAGAATATCTCACTCACCCAGCTTGCAGGGCTGTGAGCTGATGAGCTTTCGGACCAAGCTCCTTCATCAAACTTAACATAATACTACTATATTTGAGCAACTAAGTACTATATTTGTTACTTCATCTTTGCTAATGTACTCCCTTTGTTCCAAAATATAAAGCATATAAGATTAGAGGAAACTTAACATTTTCTAAGTTTAACCAAGTTTATATAATAAAAATATAACATCTTGTAAATGTTGATCCTTTTTTGTAAATATATGGTCAAGCTTAGTTGGGTTTGATTTTTGATTAATCTCATACGGCATATATTTTGGGACGGAGGGAGTAAGACTATTTTGAAGTGAGCCAGATACGAAACAAAAATGAGTGAACCTTCACATTAAAACGCGTCTAGATAGATTCATTTCCAAAAAAATAGCTAAAAGGTCTCATGTTAGTCAATGAAGGGAGTAGTTCATTTTATGGAATTGGTGTGGTTGGTGCTTGGTGGCATGCTGAGAAAAGTGCAGCAAATTTGACTTTTGAGCTGTGCTAGTGCTACCACATATTTATAACCTCTGGTCTGCTATAATAAATATTCAGTGGTATTCTACGATTTATAGTGCACCAACAAACGAATACCAGTATGTAGGAGTAAGTAACGTGGCATGAAAAGGTGCACTTTGATTAATTAAGCTCCCATGCATGATGCATCCAGGCCCAAAGTACATAATGCATCCACATGTCGCTAGTGTTTTGTTGCCTAGCAGTTAGCACTATCAAATTAGCAACCCTTTTCTTTCCACCCTCTCCCCCTGCTTTCTCAGTAAACAATCAAAAGAAATAACCGTCGCTGGGCCGGGTTTGGTTGTTAGACCAGCAGTAACATCACAATGACAGAGGCACCCTCTATAAAATCCATCTTCTCCCCACTTCCCTTTCCTTGCACTACACCCACCTCCCATCCCCCTTCCCCTGGTCACCGCCGTCGCCGCCACCAGCGACCACCCCGGTCGATCTCCCTGTGTCCCCAAGCCAAAGCTAGCTAGCTAAGACAATTTCCCTCCTGTTTCTACTACTTCAGCTCGGCTAGTTGCTGCTGCTGATGGGGACTTGACCTTCATCGGCTACAGTTCATGTGGAGGTTTGTTTGCTTGATCGATCGATGGATGTATCGGCTAATCGTCGTTGCCGTGCGTGCCTGGCTCCCTGTATGCCACACATGTAGCCCAATCCCTGGCGTGATTGGATGCTGTGGGTGGCGTGCAAGGAGCCAAGCATGCATAATACATACATACTCCCGTATGCATGATCCTCTATCTTCCATCCCATCTTAATCCTTAATCATGTATACAAGATGCTTGTTAGTAGCTTAGGTATGTCATGTAGTAATTTCAGGAGGCAATTGATCCATAGGATGGATAGCTATGTTCCATACTATGTCTGCCTTCAAGATTTGGTTTTTCAATTGTTTGCTACGGGTGGTACACTAGCTAGGTTTGTGTACTCCATCGATCGATTTCCATGTCTGCTTTGTTTTTTTCAATTGCTTCTGCATCAGTGTATGTTTACGGTTCAGAGAGCTTGCATGCCCTACTTGTTCATGCTTGATCCAAACGAGTGATGTGTTTTCCAGCTGTTCTTTTATCTTTTTGTCCCAAAAGCTATTATTGTTAAGTTTTTCTTTTCAGTACGAATGCCTAATTGCCTTAGCTATCCTTGGAACAAATTTAATCTTGATTGATGCAAGCTGACTTCCAAATTTTGCTGATAGAAAAAATGGTGAAGAAAACCTATACTCATTTGTCTAGGCAGTATCTATATCTTGTACTGTTTACATAAGGATCCTTTTTACTCTTAACAAGTTTACAGTGTTTATCTTGTACTACCTATCATCCTGATTTTTCATAATATTATTTCTCATAACTCTAGCTCATCAGCCCGTCCAAATAATGAATGCTGCTTCCACTTTCCAGCAGCTTTTGTTTTGGTTTGTTTAGCCTTGTTCTCTTCTTTTCATTGTAGTGGAAGTAAGCAGCTATCATACATGTCGACTGTTACTTTGTAATTTAGTCCTTGCTGGGCTGGCACTATGTGGAAACGTATGAAGATTTGATTTTATTCACTTTAGGATAACTGACGCATTTAACATTTCTGCTGCAAATGGCCCCATGCGTGATGATGTATAGCAAGCTTCAGTTTCTACTCTTTGTTTGACCGAGAGTTTCTGTTTGCTCGTTCTTCTCTCCTAAATGTGTGTCGTCCCTTTTATGATCTTATCGTATGCACTGCAGCACCTGCAACAAGATTCAGAACAGGTGTTGTACGTGGTATTTTCTGAAAGTATTGCGACACGTTTTCAGAACTGGTGGGTCATTTTTCTTAGAAAATATAAGTGTTATTTATATGCTCGATCATGCACCAACAACATAACATGCATGCCAGAGTAAGTGCTGTTCAATTTATGTTTCAGGACCATTAGCTTATGCATGATTCCTAATGTATTTGTGTAGATGATCAAGACGAATGTGAGCCTTTCCAGCATACGTCTGCATAGTTATATTACCTCCTCTCCGAATTATATAGAAAATATGTATTTTTGGAAAAACTAGTTTAGCTTTTCAAAACATTCTATATTTGGGAACGGAGGTAGTGATGTGACAAACATTATTTCAATGCATGTTGCCGGGCTCACTGATTGAACATGCAGGGTTTGTGTTGTGGTGTCGAAACTAAGAAAATGGGAGTCCTTCAGAGCTTGCAGCCCGGGCGAGGTGAGCATACATTGTACTAATCGATGGCAGTCAGAGGTCCTACATCTAAAATTATATGTATATATACCTGTCTAGTAATCATTTTTAATATTCCACAGCTGGGGATCTTACAATTACATATTGTGCACGATTTGGTTACAATTTAGCATATTCGTCTTGAAGACTTGTAGTGTCGATCATGTTTGTCCAGCGATATATTGGGCTTCTTTAATTCATAGAGGATAGAGGTGTAGGAATAGAAATCGTATAGGATTAATATGTTATGTCTAGTCGAATTGGATGGTAAGAACAACTCTTCTAATATGTTACACCACAAGAGTTTTATGGGATTAGGATCTAATCCTATGAATCAAATGGTTTTCGTAACAAAGTTCTCATAGGATCTCAATTCTACACGTTTAAAAATGGATGAATCATAGGAGTCATTCATGTTTGAAAATCCTATGAATCAAATGCTCTGCTAGAAAAAACCCCATAAGGGTTCATAATTAAACTACTTCCTACGTTTCAAAATAACTGTCACGGATTTGTCAAGATTTGCATTTACCAGGACACGTTTTATTGTGTAGTATAGTGAGTACAAAGCCTTGAGCTGGATATACACGTCTGATCATACCACACATACGACCATGCATGCATGTGTACGTTACCTATGGATATGTTCATCTCCTCCGTAGAGCGAGCGGCAGGCGTGCAATGTCATTGCCAGCCCTATAGGTAGCTAGGTAGTCTGCTCCATGCCATGGTCTTTCTCGGGTGATGCCTGGGGCCAGGCCAAGCCAAACACAAGAATTTTGTCTCGCAGGCGCTGTCTGGTCCGGTCTGCTCTACACTATACCTACAGGCTACAGCCCCATCCATCCAGCCCCTTCCGCTACCTGAGCTGAAAACCGCATGTGGTGGGGCGCACCTTCGTCCCAGGGTCAAGTTGAGCTCTTGTGCTTGTTCTCTCGCACAGCTTTTTGCTAGAGAAAGGGTAGAGAGAGACAGAAAGGGTCGGGGGAGAAAGAAAGTGTAGAGAGAGTTGCTGGCATTGTCTTGTCTGATGAACAAGGTAGCTAGCTAGGGCATGCATGCGCTCTATCGTCTTTCTCTCCTTCCAAGGCCTGGGAGAGATGTCTCTCCATCTAGCCGAAAGGGAAAGCATTTCCCAGTCTCGTGCATCTCGCCCTTATCCTAGTGCCGGCCGGCCGGCCCTGTCAGACTACTCGGGCATGCACGCCTGTTACTACTACAAAGACAGACGTTGATCCACATTATCCCAAGGAATGGTTTAGGATCAATCATTTTTTTTCTCAAAATGGAGATGGGATGCTCGCCTCTGCATCAAAAAGATTCATACAACATTTTTATTAATTTATTTAAGAAAGGATCAGGAACCTATCAGATACCGCAAGACGATCTCTAGGCAAAACGACTGCGCTCATCCATGGTTAAGATCTTCATAAACCCCGTCCAATCTACCCATGACGCCACCATGACGCATCGTCCCTATGCGTGCAACTCAACAAGCGCCCTCCGTCGAGAATCCGCGGTGCCATGCCGCCGAGACCCGTCGTTGTCGGCGTGGTAAGAACCACGTCGCTCCACCTCGCCCATATAGCCATCTGTTCCAAAAACGATGCCCTTTTAGGGGGGAGAACGGCGCCGCGTGTTGCCATCGTCCGATTCGGGAGTCGCAAATCGGGGATTTCAGCTAGAGCAGCCTAGGCGAGGAGACGAAGGTTGCAGCCACGATACCTTCAACAAGGTAGCGACGCATAGGCACCGCTATCGTGCTCCACGGCCGAAGTCGGGCTCGGTTTTCACCAGCAACCACGCCTCCCCAAAACCGCAACCAGCCTAGATCTCTAACAACCGAAAGGTTGAAGCAGCCACCATCACCGGAGCTGCTATGCCATGAAGCCCAGCTAGGACATGGTGATGGCCACCTAGCTCGTTAATTCAGGCACCACCATGGTGCCAGTCAGCCTTTGTAGCTAGAAAAAACTCCCTACAGCTTATAGCCACCTACCCGGATGCCGCCGACCGTACCTACAGGGGAGGCACCACCATGTGGAGGGAGCCTCGACCATCGCGGTATGCGCTGATATTGCCTCCTGAGATCTGTAGCACACGCCGCTGAAACCCTGTTGGTGGGATTTGCCAAGCAGCCTCCTCATGTAGGCAAGGAAGGAGATGGGGAGGGTGGCGGCTAGGGTTAGGTGGAGAGGGTCGGGAGATGGGAAGGAATAGCGTTAATCATGGCTGATCTATCTCTTCGATCGGAACATGCGTTGATTTTCCCCTAAATAGTTAGTGGGACTGTCTTGAGAAGGATTATCAAGCATGACCTTCATTTGCATATGAAAGAAGAAAGTCCATTTTTCATCCCTGAATAGTTAAAGCTCTCACATTTTGTCCTAAAACTTCTATTTACCTCAAATGGACCTGAAATGTCCATATATATCCTAGCTAGTGAGAGAAATTATGCGCAAAAATGGGACCTAGAACGAATAGGAACAACTTTGGATCGGCCCGTTCTATTCAGTCAAAATCCCTACCCCGAAGCTTAGTGTCCTAACCTCTCGACATTGAGGATGTGTCGTCCCACTATATCGTTGCTGAATAGGGTGTTTCGCCGCTCTTCCTCATCGATTCTCGAGCTTGTTCAACCCTTCCCACAACCTCGCTTGTACGCACCCCAGCTCGTATGTATCTACATTTTTGCCCAAACCAATGTCAAGTTCATCATCGTGCTCAAAAGGTACAACTAGGCAGTCAGCTTCGACGGAACAACATGATGAGGCATCCCACAATTTCCATCTTACCGTTTTACTCATGTCATACGGGATGAGAACTTTTTCAAAAGTTCAAATTTTTGTTTTGGACCAAAAGAAAGATTTAGATTAAAAGGTGAACTTCTGAAAAAGTACGTTAAGGGATGAAAAGTGAGGTGTTGAACATGCACTCCGTATAACAAAGTGTCTGAGCCAGTACAATGGCTTATCTTCTGGTCCTGGTGTGCATTCAAATATATACCAGTTAACGTATCCATTTATATGTCAACTATACATGGATCCTTAGCTAGTCAGGTTTAGCTTCTGTCTGCTACTGCCATAGGTTAAACCAACCAAGAACCAAGTCTCGTATGTGACATGGTCCATATATTCCTACATAAGCGTCTAGTCTATCAAGAAACATCACCATCCTACAAATTCCTAGCTAGTCTCACTGTTGATCGTCCACTTGATAAGGGCCTCAAAGAACAAGGAATAAGATTGTTAGTAAGATTTTCCTTGTGTTGGCTGTTTGAAAAGTAGATCAATTGAGTTCTATGAGCCTAAGTATTATTTTGCACTATAGTCTATTCCATTTGAGAATTTTTCAATTGTTTCAGACTTCTTATTAGTATATATTTTTCTGCGTTGCGATAAATTACATGTTGCTGGAAATTCATCATGTAGAATTTAGGAGGAGACATTCTAAACCTTTTTTTCTATTTATGTGTTTTTCAATCATGTGAATTGGGGCCTTAGCTGTTTCCAGCACTCGTTATATGCATTTTTTTATCGTGGTAAAAAAAACGAACTTCATAAGAACTACTAGTTTTCCATTTCGTAAAGGAAAACAATTGAAAGTATGCATCTCGGATTATTAGAAGGGGTAGTTCGGCCAACAGCCTAGAGAGCGATATGCTTTTAAGGCGACGAACACCCTCGTGTCATGCATATTCCATGACGCTCTTGGTTACCCATTATCTTTATGGCGAACATATACAACCGCCAATGTGTACATCCGAAGGATTTAGTCATCTGTTCATCCATGTTCTTCGCTGTCTATTCCAATAAAAATGCATAGATGTTGCTTTCACCATTTGACGTACGTACAGGGAAAGATCACGACTCCATCTCCCATCTTTCATTCTCTGCAGATGGTAAACTAGGAGTATCATTGTCTAATACAACTTTACAACACTTAATGGCGTTATTAAACATACGGTTTAATTATTTTGGACAAAGCCAAGGACAAAGAACAAGACTTTAGTTAGGTCTTCAAGACATAGTATAATCCCCAGCACATGGATCAAAGACGACTCGTCAAAACAAGCTCAAAGGAGTGGATCATGACGGCTGGAGGAGCTGCAGGGTTTATATGCTAGATTAACCAAAGAGTAGCCAAAGGCTGTGTTTGCTTGGACCAAGGAGTGCATGCAGATGCACTCTTCGACGTTGTATGCAAAGCTTGAGATGAACAGTTCCTTGAGTACAGCGTACATCCAGTTTGCTGTTAGCATTGCTTCGTAGAGGTGAAGGATATGCAGAAAAACCATATAGGACCATGCTCAAGGATAGTTATACTAATTATCTTGGGAGTAGTATCTTTTAATTAGCAACGATCTGGCTTTATTGTTCTAAGATCCGTAAAGTTACATCTGGTTTCTTTACAATCAAATGTGTAGTTTTGTCAATAGACGTCAATTTTGGTCAAGGGAGCGGATGGGCAAACCCAACATCTAGGTTTAAATTCTCATGGACACGAATTTTAGGTGTTTATTCATTTTTGAGGACTTGGCTTAGTGCGTAACTAAGACTAAAATCTGGTTATATTTATCATTGAGATCATGCTTGATGTGAGAACATGAAAAAATTCCAGATACACATGTTTAAGAAGTTGTAAAAATCCCTAGTTGGTGCATATTGTTGGGTTCCATGTTTGGAGGAGGAAGAGCAAGAAAACTTTTCAAGCTCTGCCGCCATCGAGGATCCGGTTCTGTTTAGACTGCACGATTCTTGCTGCTAGATGCGCCAGTGCGAAAGTTCAGGTGGCACGTCGCTCGGGGCAGTGCAATCCTTGTACCTTGTCACGGTCTGCTCCCTTCTCATCCTTGTAGGAAAATACTTGAAATCCGATGAACTCTCTTTGACGCCGACTTCGCCTCCTTCTGCAACTCTCGTAACACTGGCACCTAGAGCACCACATGTGAGGTTCCTCTCCCGGTTCACACACATACAAAGTGGAATAACGATTGCGAGGTGCTAGCCTCTTTCCACCGCCAGGATGAGCATGTGGTAGACTTGCCTTCCAAGATAGCTAATCCCTTGGGCTTATGTCCGACCGCCCGTCCAGCCTTCCTTATATATGGAGTGGGTGAGGGGACACTACCAGGTGTCCCTCATCCTCCAAACCCCTCTAGCTAGTGGGTATAACCCATCGACTTGTTCGTTTCCGATCCAAGTCCAACCTAACATGTTCGTGTCAGGTGGATCCGGTCTGCCTGGTCCTATCCACTGGCTCATGGTAAGCCAGACTATCTTCCGAGTCACACTCTAGAATGTTAGTTATCTTTGGCTTCTAGCAAAGCACAAATATCAATGAGTATCTTACCATTGTTACCAATGTGATGTTATGTCCAAGTTCGTCTGCCTCACGATATTGGTGTGGTAAGCCACATGCGAGAGACTCGTCATTCCACTGCCGGATTAAGTCTCTTTTCTTGTACTTGTGATATATGACTACCTCTGGCTAACACTTTAGTCGGACAACCATGATGAACACCTAATCGAGTTTTTTGGGGAAATTTTCTTCTTGGTCGATCCACGTCACACGACTTGGTTCTTTGTTAGCCCAAGAGTCACCTTTATATCTACTAGTTACCGACAACGTTTAGGGACCTCAAAGCCAGCTAGTCCACAACCAGCGATCACCTCAGGTATAACGATTCCATTGCTCAGGTCAGACAACATGATTACTTAGAGCATCTCCAGCCGTTTGCACTCCCCACGGCCAAATCCGGCACTAAATAGCGCCGGATTGGATGAAAGTTTCGACCGGGGAGCGCCAAAGTTCAAGCCGTCTCCCCGGTAGACACCCGGTGCTCGGCGTTTTTGAGAAAAAAAACGTCCCTGGAAACGTCCAAAATCAAATATCCAACATAGTTCGGCGATTTTGACCAGTTTTGCCAACATTTGGATTATTTTTACAAATAAACGTTACAGTTCAACAAAACAGGACAAGTTTTCAAACAAATCAAATGAAAACTAGTTGGTATTGCCCCGAAGCGTCCATATGTGCTCCACCAGATCATCCTGCAGTTGTTGATGCATTGTGGAGTCTCGGATCTCCTGACGCGTAGCGATGAACGCAGCACACGATTGCCGACACCTGGTGGTTAGGCTGTGCAAGAGGGCCCTCTCTGTTATATGGTGCAACTTATTCGCGAAGAGGAACCGGATACTTCCGCTCATTCTCGATAATCATGTTGTGTAAGCACACACAATAGTTCATCACCTCCCACATCTGATCTTTCGACCAAGTCAAAGCGGGGAACCGGACAACAACAAATCTCTGCTGGAGGACACCAAATGCACGCTCGAAATCCTTCAGGCAACCTTCTTGTTCCTTGACAAACTCCTGCTCCTTCGGGAGGGCTGGGCTTGAGATAGTCTTCACAAATGTTACCCACTTTGGATAGATACCGTCTGCAAGATAGTATCCCTTGTTGTACTGCCGACCATTGATCACAAAGTTAACCGGGGGAGCATGACCCTCAACAAGCTTGGAGAAGATCGGCGAGCACTGCAAGACGTTGATGTCATTGTTGGATCCCGACATACCAAAGAAGGAGTGCCAAATCCAGAGATCATGGGTAGCCACTGCCTCAAGTATCACAGTGCAGCCTTTTTTGTGACCGTTGTACATTCCCTGCCAGGCAAACGGACAGTTCTTCTATTTCCAATGCATGCAGTCAATGGTTCCAAGCATCCGTGGAAATCTTCGAGCTTCATTGACAGCGAGGATCTTAGCAGTGTCTTCGACAGTGGGTGATCTCAATTAGATGTCCCCGAACACTGCTATCACCGCCCTGCAGAACCGGTAGAAACAATCAAGGGCGGTGGACTCCACCATCCGAATATAGTCATCGGCAGAATCACCAGGAGCTCCATATGCCAGCATCCGCATAGCCACTGTGCACTTTTGGAGGGCGGAAAACCCTGCCATGCCGGTGCAATCCAACTTGCATCTGAAATAGGAGTCGTACTCTCGAAGGGCATACACAATTTTCAGGAAGAGCTTCCTGGTCATCCTGAAACGACGCCTAAAAACAGCCTCACCGTGCAATGGATCATCGACGAAGTAGTCGGCGTAGATCATGCAGTAGCCCTCCATTCGCTGCCTCGGCTTGCACTTCCGGTGACCTGGTGCTGAGCCACCACGGCGACCAATGGCCGACTCGGCGTACAAGCCGGACAGGCAAGCCAGGATCGGCATGTGCTCCTCGTCTTGGGCGGCGGCTGCCATTTCTTCTTCAAAAAGCTCGGCGAAGATCTGCTCCTCCTCCTCGTTGGAGTCCATGTCCGGCCAGGAAATTGGACGAACACCTGCCGGGCGTGTCGACGAGGAGCGATGCGAGGGAGCTTCCCGACGGCGGAAAATAGGCAGAGGGCACGACGGGCGGTGGAATATAGGCTGCTGGGTGGAGGAACGGCGGAGTTGAGGCAACTGGCTGGCGGATTGGCGAGGGGTGGTGCCGGCGACGACATAACAACGGGAGGGGAAGGGGGATTTGCATCGACAAAGTGGTGGGGTTCGTGTGTTCTCTCGCCAACAGAGCAGGCCCATCCCCGCTTTTCTCTCGTCCGGAGTCCCCGAGCGCACCCTGGGGGGGCGGGGATGGCCTGGGCTCTCCGGATGGATGAAAGGCCAAATCCGGGGGAAAACGAGGAGCCGGGGCGCGGCTGGACCGAATAACGCCGTCCGGATGTAAAAATCGGTTGCCGGGGGCCTCGTCGGGGAGACGGCTGGAGATGCTCTTACTCGTGGAGAATTGATCTTTGGATTAGTCTGGATAGCCCAATTCTTTCCCATGACCAGCATAAGTCAGATAGCATCTCTATGCCCAGGATAAGTGAAACCTAGTCATCAACTGCCTTACACATTAATCTCGGCATTGTGTGTCTAGCACAACCTCAAACCCCTAAGGACAAAACATTATAAACTAATGAAGCACAAAGTTCCACATCTGGATCACGTATCCAATAAAATTGCAATAGTTTACACTTAGGATTACTTATAAATTCAACACAAGAAGAAAAGTTGTCACTGTTAAATAGTCTGTATATCTAGCTGTATATGTATTGTGTATTCGTATGTATGTCGGTTGTACAGGGTGTTGTACACCGACCCATCTCTGTAATCCACCTATCTATATAAGTCACACCGCGGCCCTGGTTTAGGGTTACGCATCCCATATACGTTTGATACGGTATCAGAGCCTCAATCTTCCAAACACATCTGAGAGCTCGCCGCCGCCGCCATGTCGCTCGGTTCTTCTTCTTCGTCGACAACCGGTGGAAACAACCTGACTGCGTCGGTCTCTGAGAAGCTTACCAGAGATAACTTCCTGATCTGGCAGACTCAAGTTCTCCCCGACATCCGCGGGGCACAACTCTCTGAATTCCTCGATGGGTCAACATCGGAGACGGAGAAGGATCTGGTGTCCAAGGACGACAATGGCAAGGAGATCAAGATCCCAAACCCCGAGTACGCGAGGTGGATCTCTCAAGATCAGATGGTGCTCGGGTACCTTATGCGCAACATGTCGCGTGAGGTTTTAACCCAGATGGTCGGGCAGACAAGCTCGGCGAGTGCCTGGAAGACGGTGATGGAGATGTTTTCATCGCAATCCAAGGCCCGTGTGGTGCAACTCCGCACACAGTTGAATCAGACGCAGAAGGAAAACAAGTCTGCGGCTGTCTACTTCAACCAAATCAAAACCCTAGCAGATGAGATGGCTGCTGCGGGAAAACCTCTGGACAATGATGATGTTATATCGTATGTCCTTGCCAGTCTACATGATGAGGCATATAATGGATTTGTTGCTGCAATCACCGCATTGATCAAGGCGGAGAAGTTCATCAGTTTGAGCGATCTATACGCTCAGCTCCTCTCCTACGAAGCACGCCTGGAGGGCCAGAACCCATCTGACTCTGCAGATGGCGGCATGACCGCAAATCTGGCGAACCGTGGCGGGCGTGGTTACCGTGGAGGCAGAGGAGGAGGACGAAGCAGCTACCAGGATCAGCGCGGTTATGATAATCGCGGGTATGATCAGCGTGGTTTTGACAACCACAGCAACACGGATCAGCACCGAGGAGGAGGCAATGGTGGTCGCAATCAGGGCTACCGCAAGGGAGGTGGCGATGGACCTCGAGTCACCTGTCAACTTTGTGGCAAGGAAGGACACGGTGCGTTGCAGTGCTGGAAGCGCTTTCAGAAGAATTATCATGGTCCCGATCGAACAGCTGGTGCTGCTGTTGGCTCGCATGGTGTTGACACAGCGTGGTATTCAGATACCGGTGCAACTGACCATGTCACGTCAGAGCTAGAGAAACTTCATGTGCGGGATCGCTACCACGGCAACAAGCAGATTCACACAGCAAACGGTGCAGATATGGATATTCATCATGTTGGTCAATCTGTAATTCGTTCCCCAACTCATGACGTGCATCTCAAAAATATTCTGCATGTTCCTGATGCATCGATGAGCCTTTTAGCTACTAGCCGTCTTACCAAAGATAATCATGCCTTTGTTGAATATTGGCCTCATTCTTTTTTTGTCAAGGATCAGGACACGAGGGAGGTTCTGGTGGAAGGTAGATGTGTGGATGGGCTCTATCCCTTTCCACCGTCGGTCTCTTCACCTCCAGGTCATCAAGTTCATGGTGTCGTCAAGGCTTCCTCTTCGCTTTGGCATAGGCGTCTAGCTCATCCATCATCGGTGGTAGTTCATCAAGTTCTCGGGAGAATAATATTTCGTTTAGTGAGTCAAATAAAGAGCTCGTTTGTGATGCTTGTCAAATGGCCAAGAGCCATCAACTCCCTTATCCAAAGTCAACCAGTGTGTCCACTTCCCCTCTTGAACTTGTATTTTCTGATGTTTGGGGCCCTGCCTCGGGCTCCTTTGGGAGATATAAGTATTATGTGAGTTTTATTGATGATTACAGTAAATTCACTTGGATTTATATGTTGAAAAAGAAGTCTGATGTTTTCCAAAAGTTTCATGATTTCCAGCATCATGTTGAGAGACTCTTTGATAAAAAGATTATAGCATTACAAACTGATTGGGGTGGTGAGTATCAAAAGCTCAACTCCTTTTTTCAGCGAGTAGGAATATCTCACCTTGTCTCCTGTCCCCATGCCCATCAGCAAAATGGTCCTGCTAAGCGTAAACATAGGAACATTGTTGAGGTTGGCCTATCTCTCCTTGAATATGCATCTATGCCCCTAAAATTTTTGGATGAAGCTTTCATTACTGCTGTTTATCTCATTAATCGCCTTCCCAGTAAGGTTATCAATTCACAAACTCCCATAGAGCGTCTTCTTGGCAAGAAGGGTGATTATTCCTTTCTCAGAATTTTTAGGTGTGCATGTTGGCCCAATCTCCGTCCATATAATCAACGCAAACTGCAATTCCGGTCCAAACAGCGTGTTTTTCTTGGATATAGCAGTCTTCATAAAGGCTATAAGTGTCTTGATATTTCGAGTGGTCGTGTCTATATTTCTCGCGACATTGTGTTTGATGAAACGGTGTTTCCCTTTGCCTCCCTTCACTCCAATGTCGGCGCTCTATTACGTGCTGAGATTAATCTTCTCCCTCTCAATTTGCAACCTTTGTCATTGCATAGTCATGAGGGGCACGATTTACATGTTGATTCTGATGATAATCCTGCTGCTAATGCTTCTGTTGAGTCTATTCATCAGGAATCTGGCGAAAATTCGGTTCCAGGAGGACATTCTGATGATGTTTCAGGTTTCGACACGTCTTCTGAGGCTGATTCTCCTCAATCATTGGAGCAGCACCAGCAGGGCCGATTGCCCTCGGGATCGCCAGCGACAACACCTGGCAGCAGCTCCCGTGCAGATTCCCCTGCCGCGTCTGCCGCGGAGTCAGGGGTAGCGTCTGCCTCTCAGGACCACAGCGGATCGTCTGTGGCCACGCCCTCGCCCTCCGCTCAGCACACCGGATCCACTGTGCCCACTGCCAGCACGTCAGACTCCTCGTCTGGATCTTCTGTGGCGCCTGATCCTGCGCCCTCTACTGCTGAACCACCACGGCTTCATACACGTCTTCAGCATGGCATTGAGAAGCCCAAAATCATTACTGATGTCCGTGTGCGTTATGATCGGCTCCGTTTTGCAAATGTGTGTACTTCTGGTGAACCTACTTCTGTTCAAGAGGCGCTTGATGATCCGAAGTGGAAATCTGCCATGGATGAAGAGTATTCTGCATTGATGACAAATAAAACCTGGCATCTTGTTCCAGCTTCTTCTGGCAGAAATGTGATTGATTGCAAGTGGATTTACAAAATCAAGAGGAAGGCAGACGGTACTCTTGACAGATATAAAGCTCGCTTGGTTGCTAAGGGGTTTAAGCAACGCTATGGGATAGACTACGAGGACACTTTTAGTCCTGTTGTGAAGGCGGCGACCATTCGTTTGGTTCTGGCTCTTGCTGTGTCTAGAGGTTGGCACCTTCGTCAGCTTGATGTGAAGAACGCGTTTTTACATGGTGTTCTGGAAGAAGAGGTCTATATGAAGCAACCTCCTGGTTATGAGGATGCTGCTCACTTGGGACACATTTGTCGGCTTGACAAAGCTTTGTATGGCCTAAAACAGGCACCTCGTGCTTGGTACTCTCGACTCAGTTCTGAACTTCAGTCTCTTGGTTTTTATGCATCCAAAGCTGATACTTCTCTGTTTATCTACAACAAAGGGGGTGTAGTCATCTATATGCTTATTTATGTTGATGACATTGTTGTTGCTAGTTCATCAGAGAAGGCTGTTGGTGCTCTACTTCATGATCTTGGCATGGATTTTGCCTTGAAGGATTTGGGAGCACTACACTATTTCCTTGGGATTGAGGTAAAAAAGGTACATGATGGTATTATTCTCTCTCAGGAAAAGTATGCTAATGAGCTTCTTAGCCGTGTGAATATGAAGATATGCAAAGCAGTTGATACTCCATTGTCAGTGTCTGAAAAGTTGTCTTTGGCAGAAGGAGAAACTTTGAGTAGTGGTGATTCTACTCGGTACAGGAGTATTGTTGGTGCTTTACAGTATATTACTCTGACCAGACCAGATATTGCTTTCTCTATCAACAAAGTTTGTCAGTTTCTTCATGCTCCTACAACAGTTCATTGGACAACAGTAAAACGTATCTTGAGATATTTAAAAGGTACGTTGTCACTTGGACTGCGGTTGAGTAAGTCTGGCTCTACAATGGTCAGTGCTTTCTCAGATGCTGACTGGGCAGGATGTCTAGATGACAGGAGATCCACTGGTGGGTTTTCAGTTTTCTTTGGATCCAATTTAGTCTCATGGAGTGCAAGAAAGCAAGCGACAGTGTCAAGGTCTAGTACAGAGGCTGAATACAAGGCACTGACTGATGCAACTGCTGAAGTCATATGGTTGCAGGTTCTTCTTACAGAGTTGGGAGTGTCGCAGAGTAGAGCGGCGTGTTTATGGTGTGACAATATTGGAGCTACATATCTCTCGAAGAATCCAGTGTTTCATGCTAGGACTAAGCATATAGAAGTGGATTATCATTTTGTTCGTGAGAGAGTTGCTCGGAAACTCCTGGACATACGGTTTATTCCCTCAGGAGATCAGGTGGCAGATGGATTCACTAAATCACTTTCTACAAGACAGCTAGGCATCTTTCGTCGCAATCTTAACTTAGATAAGTTATGATTGAGGGGGTGTGTTAAATAGTCTGTATATCTAGCTGTATATGTATTGTGTATTCGTATGTATGTCGGTTGTACAGGGTGTTGTACACCGACCCATCTCTGTAATCCACCTATCTATATAAGTCACACCGCGGCCCTGGTTTAGGGTTACGCATCCCATATACGTTTGATAGTCACTCGCCACAAACTTTCCCGACCGCTGTAGATCTCAAACCATTTGTTTTTGCTTAGGAGGCCCTCTAGTACCAAGAATTTGTAAAAAAACATGGTAAATTCTCAGCCGGTTCTTGGTAGACCTTTTTTTCATTAAAAATAGTACGGGAAGGATGTCTTGAATAGACGAATTGGAAATACGAATATTTCGACTCCATTTGTTTTTTGCTATTTTTATTTTATAAGCAAAGGACACCCAAATATACCATAAAATTGTAGATTCTCAGCCGGTTCTTGGTAGACCTTTTTTTCATTAAAAATAGTACGGGAAGGATGTCTTGAATAGACGAATTGGAAATACGAATATTTCGACTCCATTTTTTTTTTTGCTATTTTTATTTTATAAGCAAAGGACACCCAAATATACCATAAAATTGTAGATTTTTTTTGTTACGTTTCGGAAATCAACTCAGATCCGCACCCCTAGGGTGTTTTGAAGCTTGTCGGGCAATGATGGATGTCTCTCGAGTGGATTTTTTTTTGGTTACGCCATCTGTTTTGACTTAGTTGACATTGCTCAGTGCAACTGTTAATGGTTCTAGCTGATGGGTCTCTCATGTCAACCTCTCTGTATGAGAAACATTTTCTATCTTGGATTATTTTTTACTCGTGATTGTAGGATGCACTTCATTTTATTTTTTAAAAAACTATTATAATTTACCTTGTTAATGTTAAAGGATGATGCAGGTCGATGGGTTCGATGTAAAAAAAAAACAAAAAAAATCTTCTATGTACAAGAAATGTGTGCTATCTTGATTTTTTAACTTGTGATTGTGGGCTAATTGGGTTTTATTTTCGAACTAGTCCATTAAATTTACCTTAGGAGTGTTGGGACGATGGGTCCCCGAGGTCAACTTCTCTTTAGAAGGAACGATTATTATATGGTTTTTACGCGTGATTGTGGGCTACTTCATCACTTTTATTTTGTGATCCTAACACCTTGTTAACGTTGAGGGATGTTGCAGGCTGATGGATCCCTAAGTTCAGCCTCTATGTACAAGAAATGACTGCTATCTTGGATTACTTTGTACCCGTGATTGCCGGATAGTTGACTTTGATTATCCATCCATGCCACCTTGTTAACATTGAGGCAGGATACAGGGTGGTGATGAGTCCTGATGTCAGTCTCTCTGAGAAATGTGTGCTATCTTAAATTGGTTTTTACCCATGATTTTGGAGCTACATGACTGTTATTTTCGAACCCGGACATTAAATTTGACATTGCTAAGATTGAGTGATGCTGCAAGATGTGGTTCCATTATGTCATCCTCTCCTACTAGACATCATCTGCATGAAAACTACAATATGTACTAAATAAAGATTTGAACACCACCTCCGTTGATCTAACTGAGTTGGATGCCTTGCCACTACACCATCAACTTGATGCAGTTACTCTCCGCTAAATAGCTTTGTTACCTGGAGATTCCTTATCCGCGTGGTTTTTATGTAATACATGCTGGGCACTTATTCACTACAATCTAATCAATATGTTTTTTTGCAGACTAAAATATAAGGTATTTTCTCTAAGATCTTGCAGGCTAATAGTATAAATCTTGCATTTTTCAGATTTCTTGAAACTTCGAAATTGAATTTTTAATTTTTCAAAAGACCGAGCTTCACGTGAAGGTGCATGGAGCCAACATGTGTGATTTTGGTTATTAATGACAATTTCTATGCACTAATATTTGTATTGAGGTTTACTTATAGGATTTGTCCATAGACAATAGTTGGACCATGTGTTAACTTCAAGGTTGAAAGAAGAAGAAAGTGAAGAACATCAAGTGATGACCAAGATGTTCATAGAGTAATACCAAGATTGCTCATGAGAGATATGAGCATATGTCAAGTGTGTCTTGAAGAATAATATGGAGTGATATCCCATTTGTACCTTTTGAAGACATCAACGTAATGAAGAAAGAAGAAATGAAGTGCTAGTTCAATATGAGTCATCTCGAAGAGATCATATGTTTGAAGTTTTTCATCCATATGGTGATCATAGATGTGTGAAGATGTGTTGAACAAGATGCTCTCCAATAGTAGAGTATGGGCGAGCAATTCACAAGACTTCAGTAAGCAAGACAATCAATAAATGTGTTCCATCTTGAAGCGGTTAAGATCTTCATCATCAATATCAAGTGGAATGTGCAAGGGAAACTTTTTTCCTTGTAGGGTTTCTCTCTTACCGGCCTCATGGTGTTAGTTGGGAGACCAAATTATAGGATAGTTAGTTGTACTATTAAGAAGGCTTTCGGGTGATTAAGTTGATCATATCATTCAAAGAGAGCTCAAAACTTTGCATACTTGACATCATATTTATCGTTTGTCATTTGGTTATAATCCATATGGTGACTTAGAGCTCGTTGTTATTCTCATGACAAGCTCTAGTTCATCAAGAATGGATTTCGTGCGGAAAATTGTTGCATTTTTGATATTGGAGTTTTTACCGGTTTTCTTGGAGGAGGTTCTCGCCTTTAAATTCATGAAAAATCTCCCCTACCCGATCTTAAGATTTTGAAACAAAATGGTTTAAACTCAATCGAAGTTTCCAATCTCAAGATTTAGATGTTTTCGTAAAGAGAAATTCTTGGAACAGAAGTTTCGCCGCACAAGTAGGGCGGAACTTCCGCCCGTCAAAAGTTCCACCCAACTGGTGATACTACCGGAAATTCCTTTTTGTCTATGTTTTGTTTCTACGAGGTTTTCTCAGTTTCCAAAGGTTGGGCTGGTAGTAGCCCGGAACTTTCAGCCATCGAAATTTTTTCCCTAACTTTCGCCCGAGGTAGCCATTGGAGTGTCTTTTGTCTGGCCAAAACTTCCGTCCTTAGTGGCATAAATTCCGATCCTACACATTTTCGACACACAACGGTTGGATTTTTGGGGTACCTATTTAAGGGGCCTTCTTTCCCAATTGTACTCAACTTTTGGACTTGTTTTGCCCCCATTGTTGACCTTCCTTGAGCTTGTTGTCTCTCCTACCAATCAAATCCCCTCTTTGTGAGGGAATCCGTTAGATCTAAATTGGAGAAATTTCTTGTTCTCCTTTTTTGTTCTTTATCTCTTATTCTCTCAATAGCTTTTGTAACTTTGGTGGAATTTGAGATTGAAGTTGTTGTCATTGCATTTGGTGCATCGGTTTGAGTTCCCCACGGTGATACGTGGAAGTGAATGTTCGTGAGTATACTCTCGGGTGCTTGAGCCCAGAGTTGTTCCTCCTGGGTCTTTAGACCCTAGACGATTTGGTGACCTTGGTGATGTTCTTGAGGACTCCAACTAAGTTGTGGACATTGCAATCAAGTTTGAGGCCTTTTGTGGTAGACTTCTTGGGAGCCTCCAATTAAATTTTGGAGATTGCTCCAACCTTTATACGGGTTCGGTTACCACCCTCAAGGGTCCCCTAGTGGTCGTGGCAGCTTGCATTGTGCATGAGCGCGAGGAGGAACGAAAGCCCTAGACTACTGCACCTTATGTGATCAGGAGTAAGAAGATTTTGATCATATTTTAGTCTAGTGCTCTTTCACAAGGGAGTACTGGTACAATTTATGCCAAAAGTGAGCAGTTCTGGACATTGTTCCACCAATGCACAAAACTGTTAGAGAGTGATGGTGCTCCAGCATTGCAAGTCAGCTAAAAAAATAGAAGGAATGAGGTGATTGTTCTAGCAAGCACAAACATGAGGCGGCCATGTCTTGAGATGCAAGAACTTTTGAGAGGAAAATCTCCAACATTGCACACTTGATAAGGGTTACAATAGCTACCTAGATAATTGGAAGGTAGCTAGGAATCCAGTGGGTAGGTGTGTGTAATCGTAGGTGCGCGTGTGTGAGCGGACGGTTGAACCGCGTGTAACAAAATTGTAAAATCACTTTGCTTAATCTTAATGGAAAAACAGGTTCTTGAAAAAAAAAATTGAAACCATATTATTAGTGTTTACCGTCCTTTTATACATCTAAATGCTACCTAATCATGGTCCAAAGTGGGGAATAGAATGGTGGTGGAAACTTTTTACCATCCCCCTTTTATACTAGAAAACTACTGACTACTCTCTAGAATTCCTAACTTATGCATTTAGGGATTCGGCCCTCCGGCATGTGGAGATGTGTGGTTGACTTAGCCTTTGTTTGATTGTTATGGGGATTTTAGGGTGCACACGGGAACCCCTCCTCCAAACGGGAGATGCGCCCTTTCCATGTGTTCGTTTGGCAACAGTGGGAGAAAAGGTTACTCCTCTGATTCGTAGCAGTTCTTATTTCTTTGTGAATTAAGTGGTGGCCAGAACTATATTTGTGTGCTAAAATACCAGCAGCTATTAGAACTAGAACTGATGGTGGTGACCCTGATCTACGCTGCGGCCCCCCTCCTCCCGTCGGCTCTTCCCCGCAGCACGCCGGCAGGGGCTGGTGGTGGGCGGCGGCCAGGCCCATGTTCTACGCCATTTCCCCCCAGCCTCTCGCCGGTGCGTGGAGATGATCTCAGGCTTCTCCCGCGACACGAGGTCGCCTGGGGCAGCAGCCTTGGGTTTGACGGTGGAGGCGGCTCTCTTCTTCGCCAGAGAGGGTCAACCTGCGGATGGTGCTGCTGGATCTTTCGATCTGTCATCGCGTTCCGGTGGCGAGGTGGAGAGGCGTGGAAGTCGGCGACGGCTGATGTCACGGGTGGTGGGCTGGCGTTCGGCCACGGCGGTGCCCAGGGCGTGTGCGGTGTCTTCGGACAACACGGTCTACGCTTGGTGTCTCTGGCGGCAGCTATGGCCAGCCTGGGATGGTCGCCGGCATGGGGGCCCAACCTGAATAAAGGCGGCGGTCCTAGGGTCTCTCTTGGGCGAAGATGATGACTTTCCCGAGGTTTGGTCTTCTTATCTGGCATGAGTGTTGAGTTCCAGAAGGCACCGTAGGTGAATGTAACAGTGTTTTTTGCCTGGAGTTTGTTGGTGTTGGAGATATGCCCAAGAGGCAATAGTAAATTGGTTATTATATATCTTTATGTTTATGATAAATGTTTACATACCATGCTATAATTGTATTAACCGAAACATTGATACATGTGTGGTGTTATGTGAACAACAAGGAGTCCCTAGTAAGCCTCTTGTATAACTAGCTTGTTGATTAATAGATGATCATCGTTTCATGATCATGAACATTGGATGTTATTAATAACAAGGTTATGTCATTGATGAATGATGTAATGGACACACACAATTAAGCGTAGCATAGGATCACGTCATTAAGTTCATTTGCTATAAGCTTTCGATACATAGTTACCTAGTCCTTCGACCATGAGATCATGTAAATCACTTATGCCGGAAGGGTACTTTGATTACACAAATGCCACTGCATAAATGGGTGGTTATAAAGGTGGGATTAAGTATTCGGAAAGTATGAGTTGAGGCATATGGATCAAGAGTGGGATATTGTCCATCCCGATGACGGATAGATATACTCTGGGCCCTCTCGGTGGAATGTTGTCTAATTAGCTTGCAAGCCTCTGAATGGTTCATAAGAGACCACATACCACGCTACGAGTAAAGAGTACTTGTCGGAGACGAGGTTGAACGAGGTATAGAGATACCGATGATCAAACCTCGGACAAGTAAAATATCGCGTGACAAAGGGAATTGGTATCATATGTAAATGGTTCATTCGATCACTAAGTCATCGTTGAATATGTGGGAGCCATTATGGATCTCCAGATCCCGCTATTGGTTATTGGTCGGAGAGAAGTCTCAACCATGTCTGCATAGTTCGCGAGCCGTAGGGTGACACACTTAAGGTTTGATGTCGTTTAAGTAGATATGGAATTTGGAATGGAGTTCGAAGTTTTGTTCGGAGTCTTGGATTAGATCCAGGACATCACGAGGAGTTCCGGAATGGTCCGGAGAATAAGATTCATGTATAGGAAGTCATTTTCCAAGTTTGAAAATGATATGATGCATTTATGGAAGGTTCTAGAAGGTTCTAGAAAAGTCCGGAAGAAATCACCATGGAAGGTGGAGCCCCAGGTGGATTCCACCTAGCATGGCCGGCCAACCCCCCCCCCCCCCCCCAAGGAAAGGTGGGAGTCCCACTTTGAGTAGGAGTCCCATCTTGAGTAGGTTTCGTCCTTATGGCAAGTTTTGGTTTCGGGTCTTATTCGAAGACTTGTAGTCTAACTCTTGGGGGTTTCCACCTATAAAAAGAGGGGAAAGGGGAGGGGGCCAGCCACTCAAGCCACCAACCTTGGCCGCCCCCCTAGTGGTCGGCTCCCAAGACCCCCCTCTCCCAAACCCTAGCGCCCCTCCTCCACATACTACTCCCGCAGCGCATAGGCGAAGCCCTGCCGGAGTTCTCCACCACCACCGCCACCACGCCGTCGTGCTGCCAGGATTCCGAGGAGGATCTACTACTTCCGCTGCCCGCTGGAACGGGGAGAAGGACGTCGTCTTCATCAACACCGAATGTGTGTCCGAGTACGGAGGTGCTGCCCGATTGTGGCACCGTCAAGATCTTCTACGCGCTTTTGAAAGCGGCAAGTGATCATCTTATGCAACAACGAGATCTAATCTCGTAGGCTTTGGAAATCTTCAAGGGTTAGTCTCGTGATCCCCTCGTTGCTACCATCTTCTAGATTGCATCTTGGCTTGGTTTTCGTTCTTGCGGTAGGAAATTTTTTGTTTTCTATGCTACGAATCCCATCAGTGGTATCAGAGCCGTGTCTATGCATAGATTGGTTGCACGAGTAGAACACAATTGTTTTGTGGGCATTGATGCTTTGTTGTCTTTAGTTGCTTTGCATCTTGCGACATAGTGGGATGAAGCGGCTCGGGCTAACTTTACATGACCGCGTTCATGAGATTTGCTCCACGCACGACATGCAACTTGTATTGCATAAGTGGCTTTGTGGATGTCTGTCTCTCCCACTATAGTGAAGATCCAATTTACTCTTTCTATTGACAACACTAGTATGACCATTGTGGTTCATGTTCGTTGGTAGATTGGATCTTACTCGAAAACCCTAAACCACGTAAAATATGCAAACCAAATTAGAGACGTCTAACTTGTTTTTGCAAGGTTTGGTGAAGTGATATGGCCATGATGTGATGATGAATATGTATGAGATGATCATTATTGTATTGTGGCAACCGGCAGGAGCCTTATGGTTGTCTTTAAATTTCATGTTGAGTAGTATTTCAAAGAAGTTGTAATAGTTGCTACATGGGAGAACAATCATGAAGACGACGCCATTGACCTTGACGCTACGCCGACGATGATGGAGATCGTGCCCGTTGATGATGGAGATCATGTCCGTGCTTTGGAGATGAAGATCAAAGGCGCAAAGACAAAGGGGCCATATCATATCACATATGAATTGCATGTGATGTTAATCCTTTTATGCATGTTATTTTGCTTAGATCGCGATGGTAGCATTATAAGATGATCCCTCTCACTAAATATCAAGATAATAAAGTGTTCATCCTTAGTATGCACCGTTGCTAAGACTTGTCATTTCGAAGCATCACGTGATGATCGGGTGTGATAGATTCTACATGTGCATACAACGGGTGCAAGCCAGATTTGCACACGCGGATACTAAGGTTGCCTTGACGAGCCAAGCATGTACAAACATGGTCTCGGAACACGGGATACCGAAAGGTAGGGCATGAGTCATATGATTGATATGATGAACACTTGGGTGTTCGCCATTGAAATTACATCTTGTCTCGTGATGATCGGACTTGGTGTAGTGGATTTGGTTCGTGTGATCAGTAAGATACACTAGTAGGAAAACCCTTATAGGCGGAGCTTAGTTCTGTGGTGCACCATTAAAAATGCGCCACATAAATTTATTTTGTGGCGCACCAGGCAAGGTGCGCCACAGAAATAGCTTAATTCTGTGGCGCACCAGCGGGCCGTGCGCCACAAAAACTTGGTGGGCCCCACAACCTGTCACCCCCAATCATTGGTTTTACTATTTCTATGGCGCACGTACCCCAGTGCGCCACAGAAATTCCTTATTCTGTGGCGCAGGTAAACGGTGCGCCACAAAAAATGCTATTCTGTGGCGCAGGTGTCTCGGTGCGCCACAGAAATAAGGCATTCTGTGGCGCACTGTGTACGGTGCGCCACAGAATTAGCGAACCAGATCTACAAAAGTGAGCCAACCTCCCACCTACCACACTACACAAGCCATTCTTCTTCCTCCATCTAGCTCGTCCCCCCCTTCTTTCTCATACCATTTTGGCTCTACTTTTCACTTGCTTGGGTATTTATTGCACTTACTTTGGTTGATACTTAATTGGAGTTGAGGAGAAGGCTCTCCATACTCTCACCTCCTCTCGAACTCATCGATCGCGGTCTCGTCTCGGTATCGAATCTACAAGGTGAGTAGTTGGAGGAGACATACATATGCTTGGAGGAGACATGCATATGCTTGTAGATCTTGTGTGGCCGTCGTGTGTATGGATGCTTGTTGCAGGTGAAGCGCTTGTGTGTGTGCCGGTGTGGTGCATGGATGTTTGCCGAAATGTTGATTCATTTCCGTTTCGGCAAATTTTGCACTACCCATATGTCCTACCTTGAGGAGAGGTCATGCCGAATTTTTCCGCTCCATGTAATACCTTGAGGAGAGGTACGGCCCATGCATGTGTGTGCATTTGTTGCGGTTCTAATTTCCTCTTCTATGTATACCATTTGCAGGCAAGCATGGTCCTCTCGATAAGTTCCGCTCGAATCTCAAGATACAAGATAGACGCGAAGGAGGACATGATTCGGAACAATAGGCACCAGATAAGATGTCCGTGTCGATCATGCAAACTCGAGCGCTGGATCAACCCCGATTCCGGACAAGCTGGAGGAGCACCTGGCGAGGCGCGATTTCATGCAAGACAACCAGGCGCGGCCGGCCCCATCAAATGGTGCGCATGAAGACCATGTCGAGCGAGATGACTATCATCATGAAGAAGACTATCATCATGCCGACGGGGACTATCATCATGAAGAAGAAGTCGGCGGAGAAGATCATCATGAAGAAGAAGATGCCGGCGGAGAAGATCATCATGATGAAGAAGAAGATTCCAGCGCGACCCCGCTAATTTCGGCCTTGCGGGACTCTCATGTTCAAGATCTTCTCCTCCAGGGAGACGAGCAACGATAGAGTTGCGGCTAGAGTGAGAGCCAAGCTGTCGCAAATGGAGAAAGACGGGATGACTCCGATCTTTCCTGGGTGTCGTCCGCGGGATACGCGCTTGCATGTAACGCTTGATTACCTGCGGATGAAGACGCGAGAACAAGTGGACCGATTCCAGCTTCAGCAAGAACTTAAAATTACTGGCACGATCATCTCCCGGAGGGGAACACATTGCCAAGTAGTACCGAGGAGGCCAAGAAAGTCGTGTGTCCCCTTGACCTACCGCACGAAAAATACCACGCCTGCATTAATGATTGTGTGATTTATAGGTGCGAGTACAAGGACAGAACCACATGTCCGGTGTGCGGCCACGGACGGTACAAGGTTGGGAACAAGAAGGTACCTCGAAAAGTGGTATGGTACTTTCCTATCACTCCCCGTCTGCAGCGGTATTTCGTGGACCCTAAGGAAGCAAAGCTCATGCAATGGTACGCGGAAAGGCAGAAGCCCGAAGAAGATCCGGAGATGGGCGATATGCTGACACACCCTTCAGACGCTGGACAGTGGCAAGCATTGGACATCGCCTTCCCTAGGTTCGGGGCGACACAAGGAACATCAGGCTGGGTATGAGCACCGATGGACTCAATCCGTTCGGCAACCGAGTAGCACGCATAGCACCCGGCTCGTGTTTGTATGGCCTTACAACCTACCCCGTGGCCGTGCACCAAGCAAAGGTACATACACCTGAGTATTCTCATTCGGGGCCGAAACAACCAGGTGTCGACATGCATTTGTATCTCGGGCTGCTGAAAGAGGAGTTAGACACGTTGTGGAAGACGCCACCCCGTACGTGGGACGCCTACACTAGAACTTATTTCGATATGAGAGCCTCGTTGATCACGACGGTCACGGACTATCCTGGTTACGCATATGTATCTGCCCAGGTCGGCCACGGATTCAACGATTGTGTGAAGTGCATGGACGAGACCCCGCATCTACAACTACCAAGGGATCCCGGGTCCTCTAAAACCATGTACCCAGGTGCTCGAAGGTGGCTTCGCTTGGATCACCCGTGGAGAAAACGCGGTGATCTGTTCAATGGTAAAGATGAGCCCGATGGACCCCCACGCCCGAGGAGCGGCGCAGAAATCGATGATCTTCGAAAAATTGGAAGGAGTGCCCAGCGCCGGGAAAGAAGCGACCGAAGCCGGAGCCGGCTGCTCGGTGTATGGAAAGCGAGGTCTGTTTTCCACGACTTGGAGTACTTGGAAGGTCCTCCACACGCCCCATAGCCTCGATGTCATGCACATTACGAAGAACGTTACCGAGAGTACGCTTGGCACTCTTTGCAACTCAGAAAAGTCCAAGGATGGACCGAAAGCAAGATACGATCTTAAACATTTTGGCATCAGGAAAGATCTTCAAGCCCCCGATACTGACGACGACGATGATGATGATGATGATCAGACGGAAGGGACTCAACGTCTCCGCAAAAGGGCTAAGAAGAACGCGGTGCTGCTTCCCGCTGCCTGCTTCACAACGAGTCCGGAGGAGCTCGAGCAGTTTTCAGGTGCCTCCTAGGAGTGAAAGTTCCTCACGGTTACTTGGGGAATATAAGCAGATATCTGGACGTAGCGAAGAAGAGGTTGACCGGGATGAAGTCTCACGATTGCCACGTGCTAATGACGCAGATACTTCCCATTGCGATCCGAGGCATAATGGACGAGCACGTCCATGATACGCTGTTTGGCCTTTGCAACTTTTTTGACGTTATCACCGGGAAGTCGATCGGCGTGAGGCAGCTCAAGATGCTACGGGATGAGATCGTGGTGATACTATGTGAGCTCGAGATTTACTTCCCGCCTGCATTCACGTGATATATGCGTCCATCTCCTTCTCCATGTCGTTGAAGACATCAAGCAGCTCGGCCCAACGTTCCTCCACAACATGATGCCTTTCGAAAGGTAGAACGGTGTCATGAAAGGATACGTTCGCAATAGGGCCCGTCCAGGCGCAAGCGGGCCAAGGGGTTTCTAACCTACGAGTGCATCTCCTTCTGCCAGAATTATCTAAGCACCGAGGACGACGAGGATCATGTTGGTCTACCCCCCAGGACACACCTCGGGAGGCTCGGCCGGAGTCGGTCACCGCGAGGGCTACCGCTCAGTCCATGTCGGCATTGACAATCGACGCGATGACTTTGACAGGGCTCACCGGGTCGCGCTACAACACTTAAAACTGATCGAAACTTTCGTGCAAGAGCACAAAAGCATGGTCGAGCAGAATTACATCGATATGGGCCGGCCGAGGAAGATGGGAGACGTAACCAAAAAGCACAACTCCAGCTTCACGCGTTGGTTCAAGCAAACTCAAGCGCTTGAAGCACGAGAGAAAAGGCCTTCTACCGAAGATGAAAAACTCATATACACCTTATCACAGGGACCCGGGCATAACGTAAGGACCTATCAGGGGTACGACATCAACGGTTACACATTCTACACCGAGGAAAAGGACAGAAATAGTGAAAATCAAAACTCAGGAGTAACTATGCTGTCATACGCCGATGACCTAATGTCAAGGAAATATTTTTTGGAAGGATCGAGGAGATATGGGAGCTCAATTACTGTGGAGAGACGGTGCCAATGTTTCGTGTCAGATGGGCCAAGAAGGTCGAAAAAGAAGGCCGATATTTCACCACCATGGTTATACCCGATGCAAAATCGAAGAACGCATCCGCGAAAAATGAGCCATGGGTACTCGGTAGCCAAGTTGACCAATGCTTCTTCATCACCGATCCGTCGAGGCCTAGCCGTGTTGTTGTGAGGAGGGGCAAGAGGAGCATCATAGGAATGCAAGGAGACGCCAACGAGGAAGACTTGGACAAGAACGGTGACCCGAAGATTGAGGAGGAATTCGACAGGCACTTCGACATGCCTACTACTAGTAAAGTAAGAAGGAAGACCTCCCTACCCTCTAAAGGTTGTCCATTCACGCGAAGAAATCTCAAGGTGGCCGGCATAAAGTATTCAACCGCCAACAACCGAAAGGGCAAGAAGATTGCGAAGAGACGCTAGCTAGAGCTCGAAGCCGGGACGAAGAAGATCTTTTTTTGGTCTATCACATGTGTGTGAGTGTGTGTTAGACAAGTACATGCATGTGTGTGTGAGAGAAACAAGAACGTACATGTTTGTATGAGACAAGTAATTTATAATACTCTACTAATTACTAAATAATGTTGTGTTATTTATTGAAATGTAACTAAAATATGAAAAAAAGGAAGAAAAATTGTGTGGAAGCCGGGGTTCGAACCTGGCTACTAATGGGCTAACATTGACCTTAACCACTCGGGCTAGTGCTAAGTAGCTGTCGGTACACAACGGTAAACCATTTTGTTTTGCTAAGTGTCTAAATTCCGTGGCGCACGCCCCTTTAGGTGCGCCACAGAATTAGGAATTCCGTGGCGCATGTAGAGCTGGTGCGCCACGAAAGCTTAATTACGTGGCGCACTTAGAGGGGTGCGCCACGAAGCTTAGACACTTGGTGAAATAACTCGATCGCCCCTTTCTTCCGCACACAACAGCAGTTTCTTCCCCACTCACAACCCTTGCGCCACTGCTCTCGCAACCACCACCACCGCCAAGTGCCGCCACCTAGCGCCGCTACCGCCGAGGAGGAGGAGGAGGAGGAGGACCGCCACGCCACCGCCGAGCAGGACGCCCAAGCCCGAGCCGCCGCCACAGATCGAGGAGGAGGACGCGTGAGCCCGATCTTCCCAGCACTCGCCGTCATCGCTTCCCTGCACTCGCCACCGCCGCCTAGCACCTCCGAGTAGGAGGAGGAGGACCACCCCGCCCACGCCGCGAGCAGGAGGAGGAGGACCACCCCGCCCGCGCCGCCAGCAGGAGGAGGAGGAGGACCATCGCCTGCGCTCGCCATCACCGCCTAGCACCGCCGTCGGTGAGATCCCTCCCTCTCCCCTGTGCCCCGGCCCCTCCCTCTCCCCTATGCCTCCCTCCCTTTCCCCTATGCCTCTCAATTTGGTTCTCAATTTGCTTAACTGCTGGCTGGTGATCCTCAATTCGGTAGCGGATCCCTACTACATGCGCGATAGCCAGCTCCAGGACGGCTCAAGGACACGGACCAAGGCGGTGCGGTACCTCCAGAACTTCATGCTCATGCACAAAGAGAACAACACCATTCTTCTGCCTGTCTTTCCCGAGTAAGTACACATCTGCTCACGGCCGTCGTAACTTGTGCTTTCTTATATATTTCTTCCATTGCCGATCATTTCCAACATTCCATTTCAATTGCATGTGTTGAGCGAGGGACAAATACGCACACTCATCGTCCTAGATCCAAAGTGGTCACTAGCCCGATATTTCGACTCGTCGAGTACGACGACGAAGAAAGACTACAACAGAATAAGGGGTGTTCTCGATGAAGCTATCCTTGGCTACTCCAAAAATGGAGGCACCTTCGACAAGAATGGGCAATATATCAGGCCGGACACTAAAAGATCGGGTTCAAGCACGTGATCAACTTCCCTTGTATCAAGCAGCCAGTCGGCAGCATTAAGGAGGCCTTCTATGTCCTCCATCACCTTAAAGGGTTTGTCAAGGATGCGAGAGATGATGTCTCGCCACCTAGTAAGCGAGACCCCATTAAAATGTCTGGGGAAATCAGTGATGATGATCTTAGAGAAGACTTCCATCGCATCCAAGTAAAGCTCTCGGAAATTATCTTACAAGATGTATCCAACGCATCGGGGCTCTTACACGCAGCCAGAGCGTTGCCTAAGAGGGATATCGAAGACCGCCTACATAGGCGGGGTGATGGAAGGACGTGGACAACGAAGGACTTGTACAAGCCGTTCCCGGAGCCGCTCAAGAAGATGTCTCGTTGACCGAGGCCGGTGTGCCTAGCATTACTTTGAATCGATGGACAATTTGTACCGTGTTGTAAACTAAAATTGCTTAATTTGCTCAAAACGGTGGTGGTCGTTGTTGTACTTCAATTACTATTGTAGTCGTTATCGTTGAACCATATTACTTATGTGATACCGATGCTATATGTCTTTTAGGTTTATTATTATTTCCTTGCTTTAATTCTTGTGAATATGTATGCATGTGAACCCTCTAACTCTTTCCATTGCGTTATATACTAATATACCTTGTGTCCATAGAGATGACGTACTACGTCGTATTCGAGGGGCGGGTTCCAGGAGTGTACGAGGAGTGGGAGGAGTGCAAGAAACAGGTGCACAAGTTCAGCGGCAACTGCTACAAAGGGTACCCGACTAGACAAGAGGCGGTTGCCAAGTGGAGGGCGCACCAAGTGAACAAGAGCAAGATGAAGACCTTCCTTGTGCTCTCGCTCTTGCTCACCATCGTCGCGGCGGTACTCTATTTCATCCTAGTGTAGGCGGCGGCCGGTGTCACTTCGGTTGTACCTAGAGATGATGAGAACTTAATTAATTTGCATGGATTATGAGTTGTATGGAGCTATATGTATAACTCGATCGGGCTCTAAGTAATGTGATAATGATGTGATGATTATATATGTCCATATTATATCTGTCTATATTATATCAGTATATAACTCTGTATACGGTGTATAAAACCGAGTATAAAACCTGTATAATACACCGGGGAGCACAAAATCGAGTATACTTGTAGATAGTTCTGTGGCGCACCAAAAAATAATTCTGTGGCGCACCTATTTCTGTGGCGCAGCTATATCACATGCGCCACAGAACTACTTATTTCTGTGGCGCACCGGACCAAGTGCGCCACAGAAACCTTATTTTTGTGGCGACGTTTCTGTGGCGCACCTCCCATGCGCCACAGAATCAAATTTTCGTGCGCCACTGATGAGGCTTTTCCTACTAGTGATAATGCGAGGGATATTGTTTTGAGTGGGAGTTCACCTAGTTTAATTTTGTTGAATTAAAATTTGAACTCAATTTGTCATAAACTTAGTCTAAACTCTTGCAAATATATGTTGTAGATCATGGCGTCCCCATCAATCAATTTTAACCAGTTCCTAGAGAAAGAAAAGCTTAAAAGCAATGGTAGCAACTTCACCGACTGGTTCCGTCATGGGAGGATCTTCCTCAATGGCGGAAATCTGCAATATGTGCTTGATGCACCGCTAGGTCCCCCACCACCACCTGCAGTATCCGAGGAAGAAAAGAATGTTTACGAGACTCGGGTGATTCGGTACTCTCAAGTTCAATGTGCCATCCTATGCAGCCTAGAGGCGGAGCTCCAAAAGCGTTTTGAGCACCACGACCCTTATGAGCTGGTCAATGAGTTGAAAACGATATTTCAAACTCATGCGGCCGTGGAAAGCTATATGAGTCTTCGAAGCACTTCTTTGGCTGTATGATGGAAGAGGGCAGCTCCGTTAGTGAGCACGTGCTCGCTATGTCCGGGCATGCGAAGAAGCTCAGTGACTTGGGGATAGTGATTCCTAACCATCTGGGTATTCATCGTGTCCTTCAATCACTGCCACCAAGTTACAAGAACTTCGTGATGAACTACAACATGCAGAACATGAACAAGGAGTTACCTGAACTCTTCTCCATGCTAAAGTCTGCTGAGATTGAGATACAGAAAGAACATCAAATGTTGATGGTCAACAAGACCACCAGTTTCAAGAAGCAAGGCAAACCTAAGAAGGGCAACGTCAAGAAGGGCGGCAAGAAAGCTGCCGCGCCTCCTGAGATGCCTAAGGGTGGCCCTAAACCTGATACTGAGTGCTATTACTGCAATGGGAAGGGGCACTGGAAGCGTAATTGCCCCAAGTACTTGGCTGATCTGAAGAGCGGCCTTGTCAAGAAGAAGAAAGGTATATCTGATAAACATGTTATAAATGTCTATCTTACTGGTTCTCGTACTAGTGCCTGGGTATTTGATACTGGTTCGGTTGCTCACATTTGTAACTCGAAACAGGAACTACTTAATAAACGAAGCCTGGCGAGGGACGAAGTGACGATGCGCGTTGGAAATGGATCCAAGGTCGATGTGATCGCTGTCGGCACGCTCCCTCTACATCTACCTTCGGGATTAGTTTTAAACCTCAATAATTGTTATTTGGCGCCTGCTGACATAGGAATCCCCAATGGGCCTGCCGAAGATGGTACCCAGGGTTTACTGAAGGCCCACAAGTCGAATAATATGAAGTTCGGAAGCCCAGTTAGTATTAAGGAAAGTTAGAGTTGTATTAGGAAATATAGACACTTGTAACTTTACGGGTAGAACTCAGAGAGTCTCCCGGAATTTGTAATCTTGTGTAACACGGTACCCTCGGCTCCGCCTCCTATATAAGGGGGAGTCGAGGGACAAAGAGAGGATCGAATCCATTGTCAACATAACCCTAGTTTCTTAATCGTCGAGTACTTTTCGGCTGAAACCTTCGAGATCTACTTGCCCTCTACTTCCAACCAAACCCTAGTCTACAATACGTAGGCATTGATAAGTTAATCCCTTGTCAATTGGCGCCGACCGTGAGGATTAGAGGCGACAAGGAGTTGATCTCGATGGCACGTTCAAGATCGTCGACTTCGTCGGTAGCAAGCAACACGATGGATCGAGGTAAACAGATCGCAACTGATCTAGTCGATTTTGTTCCTCACCCGCTCTCCCGTTTGGATGCATATGCGTATCTGGAGGAGCCCATGGAGATGACATTCGGAAAGTTCCGATTCTGTGTCAAGAAGAAAGGATTGTATCGTCTCGAAGTTCCGATCTCGTCGGGATTATCGGCGGTCGATTCCGATTTTTCGGACTCAATGACATCAATAAAGTCAGGCGAAGAGGAGGTCTTATCGCCACGCTTCATCAACACTATGGCAAGCGAAAAGCTCGCCAAGATCTTCAGCGACATGTCCTTCGAGTCGTCTGCGGACTCTGATATAAGCAGCGACTCAGACAGCATAGACAGCTTCAACTTCGTCGACAGATCTAATTCTGTTGGAGAGGTCTTCACCAATCTATATGATGGTGTCACCAATCCTGACAAAAATCAAAGTTCAAAATATCATCAGATCTATGCAATTGGAGAAACAAACCGAGCAGAGCCGAAAACGTCAGAGGCTTTTGACGATGCAGGAAACCCATATGTCGATCCCGCTGATCTCAGGCGAGGTTTACACTACTAGGGAAATGCCCATTGCCGGCGCACCTAAAACCCCCATTGCCGGCGCACCGCGAGCCCGCCGGTGCGAACGCGCCGGTGATAAACGGACACTGCCGGCGCACCAGGTAGTGCGCCGGCGATATCTCAGCTACTGCCGGCGCACCACCCTGCTTCGCCGGCAAAGATCTATTCCACCGGCGCACTACCAGGTGCGCCGGCGATAGTGCTTCCAGCACCGGCGCATGCTACGTGCGCCGGCAATGTTTCATTTAGGTGCGCCGGCAATTAATTCGAAAATTCTTTTTTCCACTTTTTTCCGAGCATATTACAATACAATTTTGACAGACAGTATATATTTACAACGCAGTTCATATTTATACAGTATTACATGCAATATGAGAAGCACATAGAGAGCCAAGTTTCATTTCGGTATCGGTACACAAATACGCAAGTCTCGTTTCGGAATGTGTTGATTCATACAACACATGTGCATATGCAACACCGAACGACGAAGTTTCACAAAGTTAGAAGTCTTGGTACATAGTCGTCACAAGTATCGTCATACACCTCACAATGTAGGTCCTAACCTAAACTAGAATCACATAGAACATGACCAACATGGTCATGACCATCATCACGAAGGCCATGGTCTTCATCCGGTTCCTCCTCATGTCCCTCATCTCTCCCGCTAGATAACGGGCGTATCTTCCTTCCGCCTCCACCCTAGTGGGGTATCCCTTGTAGCTGTTGCCGCTGAAACGGTGCACCTGTCTCCGACAGTCCTCCCGATCGTCGTAGACTCCAGGAACCCTCCCCTTGTACACGACATATGTCGTCGGCATCTCCATTCACAAGACAAGTAAAACGTTAGTACCAATGCAATGAACAAGTGCCAACTCAAATAAGAGACAAGTAGTATGAACTAAATAGCATGTGCCTCATACTTTGTTGGTCGAAATAAATAATAACATACAGGGATGGGGTCAGTGAGGCTAGGTAGGATGCACAATAGATTGATATTTGTGGCCTTCACACCAAGCCTCACTGGCCCCACCCCGGAGTGTACAAGTGACCGAACATTTTAATCATCGGCCAATGCAATTAAGAAGTGCGAACTCAAATAGAAGATAAGTAGTACGAATTAAATAGCGTGCCTCATACTTTGTCGGTCGAAACAAATATTAACATCCGGGGATGGAGTCGGTGAGGCTAGGTAGGATGCACAATAGATTGATACTTGTGGCCGTCGCACCAAGGCTCACTGGCTCCACCCCGAGTGTACGATTGACCGAACATTCTAATCATCGGCGAACTCCAAATACGAGGCAAGTAGTGGTCGAGTAAATGCAAATAATTATTAAGCTATGTACGCCATAATCTTGAAATATATAGCAAAGTAAATGAAACTACAGACACATGTTCACATGCACATTCATACAACTAAATAGAAGCAACTAGTCGATTCTATGGGAATATATAACAATTATTACAGTACGGAAGTTCAAGGACATATCGTTCAAGCTTTAGCAAGTGTTCCCGTCGTAGGATCAGGTTGTACGCCTAGGGGGGAATGGACGGCAGCCCTCAAGCGAGTTGAACGGCCTCTCATCACGCGACATCTCCAAGCGGAGGTCTATCTCGTCATTAGGTGGTAGACCATAGCCGTAGAAGAACTCGCCGGACCTATTGTTGACATCCTGCGGGATTATCGTGCAAATGAACTGCTGGATGCGACCCCGGTTCTTTCTAATCTCTCTATCGGGGACATCCGCCATGTTTGCAAACCTGTTTCCGAGATTATCCGGCAGCAACATGTCATCTGCGTACTTTATGTACTCCTGCATCCGAAGGATGGCGTACCACGCGTCCATCCCATTGTCGGGCGTCGGCGCCCGAGGCGGGGAAGTTGGTTGTGTGGGTTAAGACGAAGCCTCCTCGGGATTTCCTCTCTACTTTGAGGGGGCCTGCCTTGTTGGCGAAGCCGGTGAGAGCATCATTGAGAAGGGCCCCGATGTGGGAGTAGTCTTTCTTGCGGTCCCTACCCGAGTCGAGATAGGCTGCATGCGAGTGTTGCGGGTGCACGACGATGAGGGTGCGGAACTTGTCTCGCGGAAAACACACGGATTAACCTTTGGAAATGCAAATGGAGATATAGGATAGAATGGTGATGGGGGACTAGCGAGTGATTACTTACTCGGGGAAGTAAGGGATGAGAATGGCGCCCTTCTTAATGTTCGCCGGCATGAAATCCTCGACCTGCCTGGGTGGCAATCGCGCGATCCCCGGGGTTGCGAGATGATGCTCTCCTGCATATAGAAGGGGTCCATGATCGCGATGGTCGGCGTCCCCTCCTTAACAATCCGGGAAGACATGCTAAGAGCAACTAGGCGAACCACACTAAAGTGGAGCGCTTGCATGCGATAGATGCTGAAGATGTCGTTGAACCGGATGAAGCACAAGTCCGCGGGGTACTTCTCGACGAAGTTCATGCCGGTTGGCACCTTCGCCACGAAGAGAGGGTAACCGGGATCTTTTGATTTGAGAAGAAGGTTCTCCACATGCAAGACAAGTCTCATGCAAGCTCCTCATATCCGGGGTGAGTTTCTTCACGACATGCTCCGGCAGCATCGGTTGACCCAAGTGATGCAGAGGTCGCCAATTGTTTGGCAACTTGTCAAGGAGTGGGACCTTGTCCTTGGATTTGGCCGCCGCCGCCTTGTCTTGGGCGTCCTTCTTATTTGCCCTCTTCCTCTTCTTGGGTTGTAGTGCTGGACCATCCATCGCCGTAGTGGCCGTAGCACGGAGTGTGTTTGGGCTCAACATATTTTTGACGGCGGCGGTGGCGACCTCCTCGAGATTTTCCTCCTCATCGGCCGTTTCTTGAGAATCGAACGGCTTCTTGGAGCACACATATTTGAAGCCCGGCGCATCCTCATGGACAACTTGTGAAGACGTAGGAATATCCCATTGGAAGTTGTCACGTTCATATTCCTCGGCCTCCGGCGCAGCTGGCTGTTGTGGTGGGGCGCCGACCTCCGGCGCAGGCTGGCCGTTCGGTGGGGCGATGACCACGGGCGCCGGCCGGCCGTCGTGGAGGGACGCCGACATGTGGCGCCGCAAGGTGCTTGTCTTTGCTTGCCGTCGACCCCGAGTAGGTGTTGATCCGAATTAGGGTCTTCGGCCATAGCAGTACCCAACCCTTCGGTGAGGCCAGATTCAACGGGCTATCGTCATCGGCACCATGCGGTTGATTAGGAGGAAACAAATCCTCATAGCCCGGTAACGCCCGATCCACTTCAACCCGGTAAACGTCATCCGCCATATCTCGTGTGTGCCACTTCTTATCCAGGGGCCGAATGATGGACCCCCTCGCGACGTCTTTGATTTCGTCGTTTACTCTCATCAAAAAGGTGCATGGCGTCGAGAGCGCCTGCGAGAACATGTGTATGGCGTTAGAGAGAGGGCAAGGATGACGAAACTAATATATTAACTTGATGTACACATTAGTTAATTACCGTGAGGGCGTTGAGCTCGGCTAATGTCGACGGGCCAGCACATGCGGCGGCGGGCGTGCAAGTGACGGAGGGGCTGCTACCCGGCATGGACGGTGAATCCCTAGCACCGGCGACATTGCCGGCGGCCGGAGGAGTCTCCATTATAACATTGTCATTGCCGGCGGACGGCGGCACCATCGAGTTGCTGCCGTTGAAGCTAACCACTTGCATTTTCGGGGGGGGCCTTGTTTGCCACCCTCATACCACGCTTGCATAGCGTTGAAATCTGCTTGGACTCCGGCGGCGACTTCAGCTTTCACTTCGAGTACGAGTGTAGCTTTGAGTTGCGGTACCGGTTGCGGTACCAAACCAGCTTGGACTTGGGCTAGGATTGACTCCCTCATTTCCTCCGCCTCCCGCTGCTTCCTCTCATTACGCGCATTTTTATCGGCCGCGAGACGACAAGCCATAGTGACCATGCTTGTAGCCTGTACCGGCGCCGACCACACGGCCTCTATGCGGCCTTCTCGTCGGTGAATGCTCATTAACGATGTTTAGCGCCCGTACGAGAGGCTTGTCCCGAGCTACCCCGCCCGTCGACGCTCGGGACGAGGAGCCTTCGTCACCTTGGGAGGCTTGAGAAAGTCTTTGTCTTTCTTCTTCCTGCGGAAGAAACGCGAACCATTTAGAAATGTTGCTACTATTATATGAACGATACTTGATCTAATAAAACCGGTAAATTGCTTACCAGCTTTTTCTCCAACGCCAGGACCTTCCGGTCGTTCGTGAACCAAATTATGTCGGTTACGACCTTCGGGTCCGTGACAAGTTCCCCGGTTAGTTTCTTCTTATGGTACCGGGACCTGATGAATCTTCTTTCAAGCGGGTCCTTGTACTTGAGCCAGGGGTTCTCAATGCCGGCATTTACATACGCCTCGTCCTCCTTCGCCCAATAGGGCTCCTTTCCCTCGTACCCACGGCTCCCAAGGTTGTGGTTGCCGATGTTAAGCTCCCGCATTTCCTTCCCCCACAACTTGCGATTCTTGGTTGCTTGTAGCTCTTCATTGGCCACAAAAGCATCAAAGTCCGCCTGGGTGACATGCGGAAAGGCGGAGTGGACCTCTTCGAAACCTTTGCCCTCGGCAATCAGCCTCCGCACCATGTACTTATAGCTGCTGAGGTGTTTGGTGAACTTCAGGAGGGCTTGTGAGTTCACAATGTTGTTGGTTTGATGGCTGGAGGCGTAGTCGCCTAGGAACTTGTATCGTGCGTGCAACCTCGCAATGAGCTGGGCTCGCAAAGGCGCTTTGCTCTCAGCTCGGAGGTCCGTCTCGTTGAGATTGACGACCTCTCGGAGGATACATGCCGGTTGGTTGCCGTACCCCTTGGCAACATCCTTAGGCAACACCGGCAAACCACCGGCGGGGTCCACCTGCTGTGGATCGTGTCTCTGCCGGTGCCGACCGTGTTTTGGCGCCTTGCCTTCCGCGGCCTCTTGGCTCCACTTGTCCCGGTGCCACTACTCCCGGCGGCGGCGCTAGGATCGTCGCCGCTTGTCTCGCCGCCACCCCGGCGGCGCCGGTTGCCTCATCGCCGCTAGGCTCGTAGGTACTACCCCCGGCGGCGGCGCTTGCCTCGTTGCCGCTCGGCTCGTCGGCACTACCCCCGGCGGCATCCTCCATCTCATGGTCCTCGTCGCCGCCAACACCGGCGGCCTCGGCATCCTCCTCCGTCCTAAAGAAGTGCCTATTGTAGTGCTCCTCTAACTCTTCTTGAGACGACATGGTGGCTTGCACTAATAGAAGACGAAAAAGAGTTAGAATTCACGGAAAAATTCGGCATGACCTTTGCTAAAAATTGGTCATGCCGAGTGCTAGAATTGCCGGAACGGAAATGAATCGACATTCCGGCACTCAATAGCAACTCAATCCCTGTAATAGAAATGCAAACATAGAAATGCCATAACCATAACCATAACCATCTCCATAACCATGCCATCACCATAACCATCACCACATAAATTACGAGTAGCTAGCTTTTAGCATATACATTACGGTGGCATTTTACATCAGCATAAAAATAACACTTGACAACCTCCATTTAAAACCGAGAGAATGAACATAGTGAATAACACTTGACAACCTCCATCAAACTCTGCTTAGTGCTCGGTGCAACATAAGATATGAATGATACGAGAATAAGCAGCAGCATCGACTACTATCATAAGACAGATTTCCCAAACACTAAAATAAAAATGGAAATGCTGACATACAAAATTTCATACAACATATAAATGGCAGAGTACATGCTAGTACTGGCTGGTAGTACTTGCTACTGATCCAAGGACTAACTAGTCACATCCTAGTTTGCATATCTAACTAGTGTGCATTTGCCAAATCCTATATGGACGAGTTACATGTACTAGATCAAAAAAGCTATTACATGCTAGTACTGGCTATTAGTTCTTGCTACTGATCAAAGGTTTTACTAGTCACATCCTAGTTTGCAGAGCTAACTAGTGTGCATTTTTCAACCTACATGGACGAGTTATATGTACTAGATAAATAAAGCTATACCATGCTAATACTGGCTATTAGTACTTGCTACTGATAAAAGGGCTAACTAGTAACATCCTGGTTTACGAGCCTTACTAGTGACTCGAAAATTCAGATATGACAGTGCATAGTAGAATCAAAGCAAGCCTTACATGCTAGTACTAGTTTTTGATCAGCAAAAAGAATATTTTTTTAAGCCTAAAAATTAGTCATATTTGACAATGTAAATAGTAGTAGTAGTAGTAGTAGTAACATTGTCAAGTTATTCCATTCAGCAAACAAGAAGACAAGCACAGTGTAACATTCTGCAAACTATGAGACTAACAACCAGTTTACAACTTTTCTGCACCTCATCATTTGGTAGCATAGTGATAGCAGCAATGTACCAGGAAAATAAGCACAAGAAACAGCACAAACATTTGCATCAAATTGGTAGAATAGCTCTGTGCTCAATTCAACTTGTCATCCATCCCACTGCAACCTACTTTTTGAGACAACGTGTAACAATGCAGACAGAGGAGGTATCAAAATAGCAGTATCTTAACATTGAGAGTAAAATGATTTGTTTTCCATTGTAACCCTAACCCTAACACTTGCTACTGCTAGCATTCTTGGCATTAAAGTGACATTCCTTCACCTTGTACATGCACTGGCCAATTAACTAAACAAAATCAATTTGAAGGGGAGAGGGAAGCTCACCGTGGCGGCCTCCTCCTCCTCGATGTGCGGCGGCGCCCTCCTGCTCCTCGTTGTGCGGCGGCGCCCTCCTGCTCCCTCGGTGTGCGGCGGCGCCCTCCTGCTCCCTCGGTGCGGCGGCGCCCTCGGTGAGTTGCTTCGGCTTTGGCGATGGGCACGGGTGCGGGAAGGTTGTGGGGATGGGCGGCGGCGGAGCGGTTAAGGCGAGGGGACGATGTGCGGTAGAGCTCCGGCCGGCGGTGCTCGATGTGCGCGAGAGAGAGGGGATCGAGATGTGGCAGGGGAGAAGGAAGAAAAACGGTTAAGTCCGAGTTATAGCTGTGCCGGGGTTATTGCCGGCGCACCGGGTCACACGTTCGCCGGGGACAAGTATACCCCCGGCGAAGCAAGGACGTGGTGCGCCGGCAATAACCCCCGGCACAGCTATAACTCGGGACATGTTTAATTAGCGATATACAATTGCATTACAAAATCCTATACTATTTTTATTTATTTATTTCTTTTCTCTTTATCGTATACTGTTTTTTCTTAACTTTTCAAGATAATAACAAAGCAATATGCATGAGTTATGTAAAAAACATGAAGAGTGTTTCACAAAATATATGCATGCATAAAATATTGACCAACACAATATTAATTAGTCATACATAAAATATTGCATTACAAAATCCTATACTATTTTTATTTATTTATTTCTTTTCTCTTTACTGTATACTTGTTTTTTCTTAACTTTTCAAGATAATAACAAAGCAATATGCATGAGTTATGTAAAAAACATGAAGAGTGTTTCACAAAATATATGCATGCATAAAATATTGACCAACACAATATTAATTAGTCATACATAAAATATTGGCCATGACAATATGAGTAGTTATGAATTACACAAAATATGAGTTATACATTGCAAATAAAGTTTTACATCATCGATTGAGAAGAGTGTTTCGCTTTCTTCTTGCTTTTCTTGCTCGTCGTTGAATAATTTAGCCCCGTGTCGTGACTTCTTCTTTTGAAGGGTCGACCCGACCTCGGTAGCGTGGTCCTCGCTTCTTCTTGTGGTGTATGTTGTGTCTTCGTCCTCGGATTCTTCCATCATTGGGTCTCCGACTTGTCCTTCGAAGTCTTCCTCGTTGGCGACTCCATCCATTCCGACGATGGTCCTCTTGCCTCTCCTCACGATAACACGGCTAGGCCCGGATGGGTCGGTTATGAAGAAGCATTGGTGCACGTGTTCCGCCGCACCCATGGCTCATTCTCGCGCGGTGGCGTTCGTGGACTTTGATTTGTTGGCTTCGGGTAGAAACATGGTGGTGAAATACCGGTCTTCTTTTCGACGCTCTTAGCCCATCCGATACGGAACATCGGCACTTTCTCCCCAGGCGTAGCTAAGCTCCCAGATTTCCTCGATTCTTCCGTAGTATCTAGTCTTTACGTCACCCGTCCAGGAATCCATCGTTACCCACGAGTTCGGTAAACACTTGTTCTTGTCTTTTTCTTCCGTGTAGAATGTGTACCCGTTGATATCGTACGCTTGGTAAGTCATGATGTTGGGCGCGGGGCCATGTGACAAGGCCAATACTAGTTTATCCTTGTCGGAATCCATTGGTGGGGGATTAGCAACAATGTGGTCTTTGAACCAGCACGCGAAAGAGGAGTTGTGCTCTCTGTATATTTCGCTTCCGTCATCATCGGCTTGCCACTGTTCTCTATCATGGTTTTGTGCTCTTTCAACCAAGGATCGATCAAGTCAATGTGTTGTAGCGCTACTAAGTTGGCCTGTCAAAGTCGGAACTCCGACCGGACATGTGCACGTGCAGTTCCTTCCTTCCATTTTTGTGGCCTACTCCCTCGAACCTACGGAGGTACTTGTTTTGAGGCAAACCAACAGGGTCCTCGATGTCTAGATAATTCGTGCGAAAGAGATGCACTCTTCGGTGAGCCAGCCACGTACGATGCTTCCATCTCGGATGTGACCTGTTACGAACGTATCCTTTAATGACCCCATTCATTCTTTCAAACGGCATCATGTTGTGTAAGAATGCCGGCCCTAGACCGACGATATCATCCATGATATGGACCAACAGATGGACCATCACGTCAAAGAATGCAGGCGGGAAGTACATCTCCATCTCACATAGGATCACCACGATCTCTTCCTCGGAGCCTTGCGAGTTTCTTCACGCTTATCGACTTCCGAGTTATGACGTCGAAGAAGTTACTGAGCCCGGTCAGCGTTGCACGGACATGGTCATCCATTATACCTCGGATTGCAACCGGAAGAATCTGCGTCATCATCACGTGACAGTCATGAGACTTCATGCCGCTGAAGTTTCGTTTATTGGGGTCCATGTATCCGCTTATTACCCGGAGTAACCGAAGGGCACTCGACTCCTAGAAGGCAATTGAAAAATTGATCGACCTCGGCCGGACTAAAAGTGAAGCGGGAGGGGGGACGAGTAATAGTCCGGCTGCTTAATCCTTTTGCGCTTCGACCGCCGTCCGCCTCCTCCTCCGATCGTCCCTCTTGGGCCGCCGGGATCCGAAGCTCTTCCCTGATGCCCAAAACTTTCAGGTCCTGTCTTGCTTTCGGCCCATCTTTGGTCCGGTCCGGCATGTTGAGAAGAGTGCCAAGCAAGCTCTCGCACACGTTCTTTGTAATATGCATGACATCAAGGCAGTGAGGTGTATCGAGAATTTTCCAAGTACGGCAAGTCCCAAAACACGGACCTCCTTTTCCATACACCAATGAGCGGCGTCGTTTCCTTTTTCTTCTTCTTCTCTCCGGGCTTTTGACGAATCTTTCCCGGCGCAGGGCACTCCTTCCAACCTTTCGTAATGTATCGATCTCTTCGCCGCTCTTCTTACGTGGAGGTCCTCGGGGTTCATTTGTACCATCGAACGGATCTCCACGCTTTCTCCACGGGTCGGTCTTACGTAGCCACCTTCGATGCCCCATGTAAACTGTTTTCGAAGAGCCATCCTTACCAAGCTGCAAAAACATCGTCTCTTCCATGCACCCGACACATGCCTTGTGTCCATGGCACACTCGGCACGAAATGTAACCGTATCCGAGGTAGTCCTGCACCGTCGTGATCAACGCGGCTCTCAAAGGGAAATATTCTTCCGCGACGGCGTCCCATGTATCTACCCCTTCCTCCGCCCACAACGTTTCAAGCTCCTCCTTTAATAGTTCGAGATACATGTTGATATCGTTTCCTGGCTGTGTCGGCCCTTGAATTAGCATACTCATCCGTATGTACTTCCTCTTCATGCACAGCCAGGGCGGGAGGTTGTAGATCCATACAAACACGGGCCATGTGCTATGTGTGCTTGCTCGGTTTCCGAACGGATTGAATCCGTCCGTGCTCGCACCCAACCCGATGTTTCTGGGATCTGCCCCAAAACTTCCGAATTCATTGTCTAATGCTTTCCACTGGCTTGCATCCGAAGGGTGCGTCAGCACGGGGTGCTCAATCCGCTCTTTATCATTCAACACCGCCTCCTTTCTTTCGCGTGCCGCCGCATGAACTTTGCTTCCTTGCGGTCCGCGTAGAACCGTTGAAGCCGGGGGCGAGCGGGAAGTACCACACAACTTTCCGAGGAGCTTTCTTCTTCCCTTTCTTGTACCGTTCAGCTTCACACACAGGACATTTGGTCTTGTCCATGTGCTCCTTGCGATACATGATACGGTCGTTGATGCAGGCGTGATACTTTTCGTGGGGTAAGTCGAGAGGGCACGTGATTCTCTTGGCCTCGGCTAGACTACCGGGACATGTGTTCCCGGCAGGAAGGAGATCTTTCACGTATTCCAGGATGTCGTCGACGCTTGTGTCCGTCCATCCGTGTTTCGCCTTCATCTGCAAGCACATCGAGAGCTACTCTCAAGCGAGACTCCCCCAACCCGCGACCCGAGTCGTACAACGGAGTATTCGAGTCTATCTCGAGTTGCTCAAGCTTTGATTTCCGCTTGGCGCCTTTCGTCTTTTCGAGAAGCAGATCTTGAAGATGAGGGTCCCGCACGACTGAAGCTAGCGGCACCTCTTCGTCGTCGTCAAGGTTATTGTCGTCGTCAAGGTTATCGTCATGTGCGACAAACTCTTCATCGTCATCAGTATCATGATGCCCTCCTTCTTGCGGGCCATTTTTACCACCTGCCGCCGTCGTCCCATTGACCTCCGCGCCATCATCACTCATCCATTGAGTGTGTCCATGCATGAAACCATTAGTGAGCAGGTGCCCCTGCAACTTGCCTGAATACGGGTCAAACCATTTCCCTCGTTTGCATCTCCGGCACGGACACAATACCTCCGTGCGGTTATTTTCATACATGTCGATGATCGCGTGTTTCAGATATCTCATCACGATGCTTTCACTCATCTCGATAACCATTATCGCCTGCATGGTAAGATTACATAATTCATTAGAACCATGCATCCGTCGGTAGTTTTCACGGAAAATTTCGGCATGACCTTCCTACACGGTAGGACATAGGAGCGCTGAAATGTGCCGAAACGGAAACTTGAAGAATCAACATTTCGGCGCAACGTTGGCAACTCATTTTCAACGCCAACACACACACAAGCACAAGCACAACATATATATATGCCACACACGAGAGCTTTTCTTCAAATGTCCAACATACATCGATTTCATTCCTTAATTTGTTCATTAATCACCTATTTGTTTGATATATTCGTCGATAAGATCGAGACGACGCGCCGCGACAATGGCGTATGGAAGCCGACTTTCTAGATCTAGATCTAGATTGAGCGGTCAATGCGGGATAGTAGATCTAGATCTACATAGGGGGATGTGGGAGATGCATGTACGAAGGGAAGATTTGCTCAAAAATTTTGATTTTGTTTGGTCAAATTGGTGAAATTGGGGATAGAAATGGGCAAAAATGAGCTGGGTTGGGAGAAGGCTCGGGTTTGTGTGGAGAAGTGGAGTGTAGTGAGTGTGTGAGTGAGTGGCCGGGCTGGTTTGGTGGCTGAAATAACTGCCAGGTTATTGCTGGCGCACCTGGACCATGGTGCGCCGGCAACATATACCCTTTCGGCTATATCACAACCGGGCCAGGGCCAAGAATCATTGCCGGCGCACCGGCCCAGGGGTGCGCCGGCAATAGCAAACTTTCCACCGGCGCACCATCGGGCCGGTGCGCCGGCAATGATTCTTGGGCCCGGCCCAAATCTGCCCGGGCCATGCCGAGAAATAGCGCCGGCGAGCCTTTCCCCGAGGTGCGCCGGCGAGTATACCTTCATCGCCGGCGCGGCTGAAATGTGGTGCGCCGGCAATCCTTTCCACCGGCGCATGCACAAGGTGGTGCGCCGGCACAACTTGCCTCCACCTATAGGCTTTTCCCTAGTAGTGTTAGGCACTAAATATGTCGGGCCTGCACCGCGTCTAAGGGTTCAACTCCCACAAGAGGCGTGGGACAGAGCCGCAAGAGCCATGGACGGTACAGAACCAATGACCATAACTGCTACGACAGAGGAATTGCAAGCTTACCAATACAGACTCGCTCGCTTTGGCAGAGAATTAGAAAAATAGACAGCCGCCTTGAATAGAAGAAGGGAGGCGGCTTCCGCATCAAGCAGGCGAAGGGCAGATCTAAGCCGATATTCAGGAACTTCGGGAGATAGTCACAGAGAAGATCGAAGGAGAGCAAGATCTCGGCTGCAAAATATACCTGAAGCAGAGAGAGAGAATTTAGTTCAAAACCTCGACATGTCTTTTATGTCAATCGACACAAGGGGAAATATTATTCCCAAAACACCGGAAGCTGGATACATGGCAACGCAAGCTTTCATCCTCGCGTCCAGGCCACCTCCTGGGGATCCGAGAGAAGCGTTGTATAACATGGCCATGGCAGGAGTTGGAGCCATGGGAACAACATTCGCAACTACACCTCCCGAAGGAGCTGCAAGGCAAAATAGTCCGCGACCTACTGCAGCAGTGCAGGATTCCACGAGAGCGAGTGGAACAAGAGATTCAGCGACTTAGGCAAGGGTGGATAGAGCGCGACAGGACAGAAGAGAACATCGGCATTCACCAGAAGTTGATGAGGAAGATATGTGTGGACTCCCGTGTTTCATGAGACGAGTCCGAAAAACACGAGTCCCGTCAGGGTTTAAGTTACCCGACAATTTCAAAAAAATTGATGGTCTACAGGATCCCGAGTGTCGTTGCCTATTCGATGGTACCTCGGATGAGGGATCCTCACGAGGGGGAGAAGAAGTAGGGGCCATAGGGCGGAGTGCACACGGGACGGTGGTACGCGATTTACCCAGCTTCGGAACACCTGCACGAGGACAGGGCCTACTGCTTCTTGTCTGGAATTATCTGGGCGCTTTCGCGTTGTTACAATGAGTTATGGTTGTGCCTCTAGGGCTCCCGGGATCCGGCTTATAAAGGCGCTCGGATCTAGGGTTTACACGGAGAGTCCTAGCCGGAATACAAGTTGCCTATCTACGGTACAATATCTTGTTGTGTACGTCAAGAATCCGCCTTCCTTCGAGGACGTGCTGGATCCGGATACTTCATGGGCCTTCACGGATCCGGCCTCCTTCGTAGGTCGGTTGGGATCCGGCTTCCTGCTCCTGGACAGGACTTCATCCTTCAGGATCTACAGCAACTGGGCCACCCGATGGGCCACATGCCACATCACCATCTGTGGGCCACCCAGGCTTGCCGGATCTAGGCCATGCCGTTGATATACCCATAAAGTATACCCACAACAGTAGCCCCCGAAGTTCTCCGAGATTCATCATTCCTCCGACTTCGTTCAGCTCGGATCCGAAGAGAATCTTGAAGAGCTTCAAAACTTTTACTTGTTTCCGGTATCTTCTATTCGGAAAACTTCTTTTCTTCTGGATTGATAATGTAACGGAGATCCCACTTTTCCCGCGCGCAACTTCCTGTCTTCCCGCGCTAAATTTTCGGAGATGCGAATCTTTTAGCCGGAAATTTCGGGAGCGCACAGTTAAGTTACCTCCACGTCATTTTACCGTTTGTGACCTAAGACACGTGTCAAACATCTGACGGCGTGACTGTTCCGTTCCTACCGTCAGATCCGGTTCACGAATCTCCGCGCGAGGTCTATAAATAACCCCGCACGCGGTAACTTCCCATTCTTTTCACCTCCTCACCACTTCGTCTTCCTCCTCGCGCCGCGCCGCCCGTCAGATCTCAACTCCGGCGAGCTCTCTCCGCGGGAAACTTCTCTCGCCGCCTCTCCAAGCCTCCTTCCGCACCAAGATTCCCACGGTTGATCGGGAATTTCCTCCCGCCGCCGATTGGTGGTCAAAGTGCGAGATTCACTTCAAGTTTGGCGACCTCCATCACACCGGAGCCTCACCGGACCGCCGCGCCATTAACGGTACGTGCATCGGACTTGTAGACGAAGAAGTAGACTAGCGTAGTTTTCCGGTTACTCAGCTTAGTTTGCATGGGTGCAGCCGGAAGCATGCCGCATGATTCACACTGTACTGGTAGTTCTCCGAGTAGCCCGGAACCCAGCACTATTGAACCCATCTGTCCGGATCCCATTTCATATCTGCCACCATACATTTCCGACATTAGGCTTGCTCAACCATTCTCCGCCTCTTCCAGTACTCTATTAGGCTGGATTCCAACCGCTCAAGAACTTGAAGAAGAACTCCAAGGCCAAGCTAGAATGGCAGTCAAAGTCCAGGAGTCGGAGAATAAGAAGGCATCCAAGGCCCGGAGTCGTGAAGGCGTGAGGGGTCAATGGTGGCCTTGCGAGACCACAGACGCGGAGCTTAGAGAGCTCCAAAACGAGGGCATGATCTCCGAGTATTGGAGCTTCATGAGCGACTCCGACGTCCCCAAACCCGAGCCGGACGAACGAGTGCCGACCAAGGCATGGGTTGAGCGCGGTCTATCGCTCCCCTGTTCGGAATTTTTTCTATCCATCCTCGACACGTACGGTCTTCAGCCTCACAATATTTGCCCCAACTCCTACCTCCTGCTCTCTAACTTCGCAACTCTTTGCGAGAGGCACCTCAATATCCGACCAAGTGTCACGTTGCGGCAATTCTTTTTCCGAGTGAAGAAAGAGACAAAGGATAAATCCATGCTGAACTGCGGGAGTATGACGTTTATGCTCCGACCCGGCCGCATGTATCCTCCTCATGATTCCCACGAGTCCGTCCAGTACTGGAATGCCGGATGGTTTTACGTGAAGAACGCTTCAGTTCCGAGCGTCCACGACGGACTTCCTTCCTTCAACAACAAGCCTCCAGAAGAACTGGCTAGCTGGAGCTTTATCCCTTCGCTTGCCCAGACTCCAATACTAGAGAAGGCAGCTCGGAGGATTTCCTGGCTGGTCCATGATGGGCTAACCAAAGCTCAGCTGACTCTTAGTTGGTTCTCCCGGAGAGTCCAGCCTCTTCGCTACAACGCACTCTTGATGTGTGCGTACACTGGGGCGGATGATCCTCTCCGGGTTACGCGTCACGATCTTCCGGCTGACTCTCTCAAAAGGAGGTTTAAGACGCTGGTGAAGATAGGCCGGGGACAACCAATCCCGGAACTGATAAAGGATATTTATACGCACGACAAGTGTCCTCCGGTAAGCATATGTCTCTCCACCGTTTTTCAACTTCTCATATCTTCAATCATGTTTTAACTTGTTTTGTTGTCCTTCCTCACAGCTCGATACTATGGCGGAGGAGAATATGCGCAACATACTCCGAGTCCCTGTTAGCGGCGAATCAGCGGAGGAGGATCCGGAGGACCCTGAAGAGGAAGAGGAGCGAGTGCCTAAAAAGGATGCCCCTCGACCTTCGAAGCGTCCCCGCGCCAAAGCTTCCGGCTCTGAAGCCGGAGCCAGCGGCGAGGCCTCCGCTAAAAAGCCCAAGGTGACCAAGCCGCTTCCGCTCAACTCCAAGAAGGCGGAGCGCGAGCGCCTTAAGCTGCTGTCGATAGCAGGAAAACACTCACGCCCCATCATTCCGGGTGCCGCGTAAGTTTCCGAGTATGGTGCGCCTTTTATCTTGATAGACTGTGTTACTTATATTTTTCCTTCGCTCACTTGCAGGAATCCGAACCCAACCACCGCGCGGACCAATGTTCAGGAGCATATAACAAAGTATATGCACAAGAAGTCTCCTGCTGTTGGTCCTTCGACGCCAGCTCCGCCCAGTGCTCCCCAAGCTACCCCACAGTCATCTCCTCCTCCCGCGGATCAATCTCCTGCTCCTGACGCTCCCACTCCACCGGAAATAGTTCCGATAAGTAGCGACAGAGCGGGCGGAGAATGCTCCGGCGGCAAAGGCCCCGTTCAAGACGAAACTGAAGGACAAGACCGTGAGGAGGCTGAGGTCACTTCCTCCGGCAAAGCTGAAGCCACCACTAGTGATATGGTCATTTTTACAAAGAACTTTGGAGATCCGGCCGATCTTACCTCCGTCCCAAAAGCCTATGCCACCAAGTTTTTCAACAAACTAACTGAGGCGGAAAAGTGGGACTTAGAGCAAGATCTGCTCAACTCCATGCTGAACAATGCCTGGGGCAAACCGGACGTCGAGACGTCGGAGATCCAGGATTTCAAAAAGGATGTTGGCCAGTTCTTCGACAAGCTTGTTTGTAAGCAAAAGGTAACTCCCCAGTAGCCCCCAAGTATTTAGGCGGTGTTGCGGTCAGAAACCCACCGGCGGGCAGCGACGGGCAACACCGTAGAGCCGGGAACAACTAGGGCTGCGGCTGGCCCCAGTCCCTCAGAGCGACGGCCCGCAAAGCCTTCTGGGCACGCACGTCCGATGCTGATGCAAGGGCGTGCCACCGACCTATACCTGGTCGGGAAGGTGTTGGAGAATGCCTCGCTTAGTTTCCTGCATGGCATACACGTAAACATTAAATACGAGCCTCGATCGGCTCTCGGGTTATCTCGTGAATCGGCTCAAAGAGCCGATCCACCCATGATTCGTACAAGGTGTCCGAATATATGGTGGTCCTGCTTGATCAAGATAAAGCTGATGAGATCTACGACGATTTAGGGTTTTCACCGCATAATCGGATCATCCTACTCACGATTGGGCCTCGCGCTCGCGTACGGTGATCGTAAGCCGATCCTAGACAGGGCCTAAAAACCAACACGAGGTCGATCCCCGGAACATCCTGTCTAGGGCTAGCAAACTACACCCTACACGCCGCTGGATCCTCCAACCCTTTGTAAGACCTAACTATTGCGGATATTAAACTAATCCTTGAAGAACAAGGAGCAACCGTAACGGATCGGATCTACTAAACAAAGATCAAGCGGGGTGCCGCCCCTACACCTAAGATAAGTGTAAGGGCGGCTAGATGCGTAAGGGTTGCACTACGACAACATATGATACTAAGAACAATGCTAACCCAAACACATCTAAGATAACTACGTTGCTCGCCATCAAAAAGGCTTCAGCACGAGCAACGCGTGAACAACGACATAAGCTTGTGCCGCCTACATCGCAAGATGCGATCTAGGCGGCATGGTGCTTACCAGGAGAAACCCTCGAGACGAAGGAGTTGGCGATGCGCCGAGATTGATTTGTGTTGAACGTTGGTTGTTGTTTATTCCATAAACCCTAGATACATATTTATAGTCCAGGGGACTTTCTAATTTAGGCGTGCACCTAACCGTGCACGGGTAAAACTCTAACTAACCGACACGTATCCTAATATGTTACAGATACACGGGCCAACTAGCCCATACTTTGCATATAAAGGCCGATTCACATATTTCTCCCATGTATATTCTTCAAATCCATCTTGATCGCGGCCCACCTCTGACTCGATCAAATTCTGGTGATAACACATGCCCCCCTGGTTTTGAAATTTGTAATTCCAAAGTCACTCTGCTTTTCCTTCGTTGGGTCATGTCGTGGCAGAACCATTGCAGTATCCGTCATCATGATGCCTTGCCTTCTCAACTTCTCCGCGTGACCTGGCAGTTTTTTTTTTTAGGCACCACTTCCTCGGAAACTGCTGTGGCATTGAATTTCCACTATATCCCCTTTTATTTAACCGCTCCGCACAGTTTATTCCCACATCTTCTTTGCATTAGCACTCCAAAAGCCCTCCCGCACCACCATGTCCTCTTCCTCCTCTGCTTCATCGGATCTTTCCACCCAGTCCTCTTCGTCTCACGAGCCGACGCCGGAGCCGAACCCGGCGGAGGTCCACGCAGCCAACACCCGCCGCGCCATTGAGGCCGGGGAGGAGTCTAGCCATGACTTCTCCATCTGGTCGGAGGACGACAAGTCCCTGACCGACGGGGAAAGCGACCTCCGCTTCCTCGCCGACGGGGAAACGGAGGAGGAGAGCGATGATGATCGCTTCTCTTGTGACTTCACCTCTCCCGAGGAGGAGGAGGAGGAAGAAGAGGAGGAGGAGGAGGACGACACCTCCTCCGACGAGCCTCCGGCCAAGCGGTTCTGCCCTTGGCCGGGGAACCTCAGCGACTTCGACAGCGACGACGATGCTGACGAAGAGGACGAGGACAATGAGGGCCCGGTCGGCGGCCATTGGAGCGACGACGAGCCCGCCGGGAGCAGCGCCGACAGCGGCGACGACGGGGACGACGAGGGCAGCGACGGCCCGTAGATAGGACATCGAGTATAGGACCAGTAGCAGTAGATGGGGCAATGTATCCCCTAGTACTTCCTTTTGAGAGCAATCAGCTCTTTATGTAAGAAATCTATCAATGAAGAACTTTCCCCAATCTGATTTTGCCGATTTCCTCTCATACTGATCTTGCCGATTTGTCCCCTTTGCCAATGCGTAATGAGCCGATAGCAACGCATCGGTCCTTTAAACTTCACCCTTCCATTCTTCAACTGATGATTTCGAGATCTGGTGGACAATGTGAAGTCCTCAAAAGAGCCCTTAAATTTCTCCCACCAGTTTCCGCGATCCTCTTCTGTGAGCACTCATCATTTTGTGAAGAAAGTTGCAACGAAGGGTCAGCCGATGGTACCCCAATCGGCTCCTCAATAGAGCATATATCAGGCCTGCTGCCCCCCGAGTCTCAGCCAAGGCAAAACAGAGACAAGGATGCGCAACTTAGCTGAATGACCTGGGCTCGATCAGTTCTGAGGGGACTATCATGCAGAGCCAGCCGATTCGCACAAAATCGGCTCTCTAGAGGAAAGAACCCTCAGGGTGAGCTGCCTCCCGAGCCTCTTCAGTCCACTTTTCGCGCCTTGCTGGTCAGATCGGCTCCTTTCCTTTGGCGGATTTGATGCAACCTATCCTTATCCTGACCTGCCCATCCATGCTGTTATTGCAGACTCGAACGCTCGCAAAAAGGGATATGGAGGTTCTGAGCCACCAATGTAGAGAGGATCTGAGCCACCAAACCATTCCATTGAGCCTCTTGTGGGGACCCCGGACTAGCTGTCTGAAATTCCCTGTTATGTATACAGTTCACGATCCCATGATCAGTGCGCCGTGAACACATAACCGAACTGATATCAAATTACACCATCCAATTACAAAGCGGAATAAGAAAATTACAACATGGTCACATGACCGATAAATACATAATAGCCTCGAAGGGCCTAACTAAACATCAGAGTAGCATCATCACTTCAGCAGCGCAGTACCCAAGTCATCTGCCATAACCCTACAGGCAACTGATCGGGAAGACGTTCCTAGCTCGCATAGACGTCGCCAACTCCTTCTTCATCCGTCGAACTCCTTCAAGTCCGGCCAAGTAAAGAGCCGGGGACAAAGCCGTGAGTACATTTGAATTGTACTCGCAAACCATCAAGAAGGTGATAACAATTCTAACTAAAGAAGACAAGAGAGGAAGAATAGTTTCTCTTGTGGATATAGCATGTAGAAGAGAAGAGATGTTTTTGGTGGAGATAGCATCCCAACTTATCGATTGAAGGGGACACTTCAAGAATTTATCTAAGACATCTCTATATCTCTATTGAAGAAGATTCTTCAAAGAGGAACTACAACATAAAACACTAGGAAGGGTAAACCCATTTTGTTTCCTTTCCGACCATCTCCATATGGTTCCGACAACTTTCTAGTACCATCCCGGTACTCCAAAAAAAAGTGCTTTTCTTTCTTTGCTCAAAACATTTTTGTAAAACCAAAACACATCAGGCTAAGCAACAGCCATTCCAACCGTCCATGACCGCGGACGCGGCTATTCGAATAGATTTTACTCTGCGAGTGTGCGCACTTTCCCCACAAGAACCGATAAATCCGCCGAGATCATCCCCGGTTCGTCATACTAAAGTATGCGAGTCTCGAATAATCAGTCATAGCCTTTCGCCTTGTCTCCCTTGTCATGAGTCCTTCCCTGCGGGCTTACCCCTTCCCGGCACCCCGGCGAGCATACCTCCTTTTGAGCGTATCTCCGGCGCCATGACAGAAGACCCTCGGTAATCGTCCGGCTGCAAGTTAATGCGGTGTATTGCCTCCTTCGGAGCGCAACCCGGTGTCGAGAGGTCATCGTGACCCCCTAGAGAGTTGTGAAGGTGTCTCAAGTCAATTTCAACAAACTACAGACTAAGCCCGTGCCCACTTTGGATAGTGTGGTTGCGCTAGTTAATTGTCATGGGTGAGTACTTAGGCGCCAAAGTTTTCATAAACAAGATTCTCTTTCCAACCATCTTTGCCAAGATCCTTTTTCCTTCATAAACACACACTTAGGTAAGTCCAACTTACCTAAGGTTTTTCAAAAATTCTTTTCAACAAGGTATTTTTTTTCAAGGGGTTCCCAACCTATGGTTTCATGTAAGAACTAAGAGACAACAATGGCATGATGCCAACCATCATACCACTAAGGAGGAGATAAATGAGGTGTCAAGGGGATCATACATACTTAGGATAAGCATGCATAGGGACAACATAAGTAGTATGATTAAACAAGGGTCATGATGTTAATCATCATGCCACTAAGAAGATGCTAATATAGGTGGTCAAGGGGGCATACATGCTTAGGGTAAGCATGCATGTTGTCAACATAAGAGGGAAAATACTTTCAGATTTGTGGTGTTAACCAACCAACACTAATAGAAGTGAGGGTGGTCAACGATATTTGACATACCTAAGGTAGGTAGGCATACTCATCTCAAAATGAGAGTACACCAAGATCATGATGTTGTTACTACTACACTCACAAGGGGTGTAGGAGTGAATCGACAAGAAGTGTCACATGCTTAAGGTAAGCATCTAACTCAACAAGGTAGGATGTCATAGCCATGATCAACAAGTATACCAACAATTACTAAGATGATCATGAAGTATGACCAAGAGGATCATCATGCTTAAGACAAAGCATGCATCGACAAGATAAAGAGACTAACACACACAAGATCAAGAGACAAGAGTAATAATAAGGTGACAACAATATGAGACACGTCAATCAGAGATCAAGAGATGGCTTGCCTTGGCTTATTTGTCCCTGGACTTCTTCAACTTCATCAATATAAGAATCCCGTCAATATAAATAAAATCCTCGTCCGAACCACTTCTTCTTCTCCGGAATCGTTCGCATCTATCGTCGGAAAATATAAAAGGAACACAATAAATCACATTGCACCAATCATAACAAGCATGCAACATTCAACAATCAACAAGCAATAGCTAACCACCTTACTATGGGCTAACATACAAAGAACTTATAGATACTACAAAGCAACTAAAAGAGAACCCATTTTATTTACCTAGTAAAGGTATGAGAGTATCATAACTTAGCAATTGCCTCTCTCGGTATCACCATGGCACAACTAAGTATCCCCTGGTAGATAACATCATAAAGAAGGACAAGTGCATTAGTTTGGCATCCCAAACATTTACAACATAATTTCAAACATTTTTTGAAACGTAGAAATCAGTTTTCTAATTTAGTTTGCTCACTTAACACTATACAATAATAGGAAGCAAGCAAGATACCACACCATTTGAAAACTCAAGTGAAGCAATAGAACTAATGTTAAGTTGCAGAGATTTTAGTTTGCAAGCATAAAACAAGGGTTGTCCACCTCTACTAAAAAGAGTTGTTCAAGGGTTTTAAATAAACCGAAAAGTTTTGCTTCAACAATGCATGTCACACATAAACATTACTAACAGTAACAAATATGTATGAACAGTGACTAATAATATTTTTCCTATATAGCCAGTACTAATACAAGACTAACCCAATTGGATTCACTCAAAAATATTAAACCTACAAATTTAGGAATTTGTTTGAATCTGGCTGTACAGAAAACAAGATCTGTAATCCATAAATCGTAGAAAAATCCTAAAAATATGAGGCCACTGGCATTTGAAAGATATTTAAACATAGATTCACACACAATTGGATTTGGGTTCAAAATATTTCTGAAACTCTCACAAATGGATTTACAAGTTTACTGCATGTTTTCACCATTTGCTTTAACTATGGAGTTGCAGAACAGATAAAGGTTTGAAACTTGTTTGAGATGATTAAGAAAACATTCATTTATCCTACAGAAGTGGAATCACTCAATTAGGTTCAAAAATGGATTTTTGATGAATTAAAAGCTAACAGCCATGTTTGCAGAACATACAGAACAAGTTTAATTCATCAAAAATCATACACAAATCATAAAAATGTGAGGTCTGCTGCATCTGAAAGGTATTGAATAGGTGGTTCTTACCCAGTTGGTTTCATTCAAAAATTCGTCTCCAAGCTCCTGGTTTAATTTGACAAAGTCAGATCTGACCAGATCTTGATCTGTGAACCATTTCAGTTTCAGGAGGTCAATCGAAGTGAAACCACCGCCAGAATGAAGGTATTGGAGAGGGCTTTCACCCACAGTTGAGTTTGCTCAAAAAGGTTTTGCAAAACGGAAGAAATCTAACAAACAGTGATTCTGCATGTTTGCAGAACTTTATTTATCATGCAAAATCCGTAACGAATTTGAGGATGAGACCAACGCCAAGTTGTAGATCTTTTCAATACCAATCTGCGGAACTTTGAATCACTCGATTTGGATCTGCACACAAGATTTGACGGATTTTACAAGTTCATACCAGAATCTGAAACAGCAAGATACAGAAATTACTGCAAGGTTTTGGACGAACTTTGCTCAAGAACTTTAGAGCTGAGGATTGCTCAACCTTCTCCATGCTTGGACCAACATTCACCTGCATCAAAATCCAATCTTAGCAATGGAGGAAGAAGAAGAGGAGATTAAACCATCTAGGGTTGGGGAGAAGATGGAGAGGGAGGCTCTCATGGTGAGGGGAAGCTTGAGGGAGGAGGAGAGCTTCATCTTGGGGGATTTCCATGGCCATGGCCGGCCATGGAAGCTAGGGGAGCAGCATTTTCGTGGGTGGGGTGGAGGATAAGGTTATGAGGGAGTGGAGGAAGGAGTGGAGAGTGAAAATGAGAGCAAAGAAGAGGAGGGTGGCCGGCCAAGCTCTATTTATAGAGGGATTGGTGGGTTGGCTGCCTCCTCATTGATTGGGTTGGTTGGGAGGCTGCCCATTTATGGATTGAGTTAGGTGGGAGGCATGGCTTGTAGAAGAAGGAAATAAGGAGGAATTTCTGGCCGAAATTATCATGCACAAAATGGCCGGCTCCATTTTTACCAAACACAAATGAACCATGAAAGAGAGATGCACAACATCCATGTGTATAAACAAGGCATCATGTCGAGAAGGTAATGTCAATGGAGGTAGAGACATAGAGATAGAAATGGAGAGTGAGAGTGATATGTATTAAAAGGAAAGTTTGTTATCATTTTGTTTGTGAAAAACAAATGATGGAAAGAGATAGATCCAAGGTTTAGAGAGATAGTGAAGGATGTAATCATATACTCACAAAGATGAATATTTTGACATAAGTCATCAATCCATGATGGAAAAGAATAGATGATTGAGATTGGTATGATGAAATATAAGTTGCTCTACAAATGAGAGGTCAATTGGGAGTGATTTGAAAGTATCAAATGATCACCCATTTGATCAAGAATTGGAGGATAGGGGAAAACAATGTGGTAGATCAGAGGTGTGCATAAGATGTGAAAGTGTTGCCATTTGAAAAAAAGGATTTATTTGAAAGGTATGTGAAACACCTCAATTGTCTAGGGACATTTGGGAATGAACTCAAGTGGAATGGAATTTGAAAATGTTGAGAGAAAACTAGTTGGGAACATTTCAAAATATTCTACTTACTTTCTCAAGTAAAGTAGAGCTTTTCTCAAATGTAAAATAAGCAAGAGGAAAATAAAAAATGGTATAGGTACCATAAACAAGCCTTTTGTTAAAAAGGAAGCAAAAATATAAAGTAAGGTTTTAGAAATCAGTAATTGGTAGAAATGGGATGAGAAACAAAACCCATTTCAGTTCCTTGTTTTCTTTGAAGGGAAATCTTGGAAAGTTTTAATAAAACTAGAAGTAGTTTTGTGATCAAAACTTGAGAAGGAAAATCAATAGGGTGTTTGAGAAAGAAAACTCATTTTGGGAGGAGTGTTCTCAAGGGTAGATGGTGGCTACAAGATGTACCCATCATTCCCACTCTTGGTTTTGTGAAGATTAAACTTGGATTAAAATAAAAACAAGAGGTTTAAAGAGGAAGAAGTGATCTAGTGCTTGAAACACTTGGATAAGGTATGAGATCAAGTTGGATATAGGAGTTGCAAGGATAGACTGAGACATGCAAGACGTGGAGGTTGAAGGGGGTGTTGCATAGATGAGATCCATCCATTGAAGTCAACAATAACAGTTGTGAGTGCTTAAAGATCAATTGACAAAGTCTGGACATTTAAGCTTGTCAATACAGATGGTCGACATGGCCTCAAAACCAACAAGTTTGAGCGGGTATAAGAGAGGGATGTATCTAGGGGTAGATGATCCCAAGTTTTGAATTAAGGATGATTGAGCTAGATTGTCACAAAGAGGAATATCAAGATGGCACACTCACGTTGCCATCAGGAGAAGAGTTTGATGTAGTAAAAAGGAAAAAAAATTCCTAAGTCACACATGTGTTTTATTAGGTGAGTTGTTTGGCTGACCACTAGAGGTGTTGTTCTTTGAAGTAGCTCAAGACAAAACTCAACAAACAAACAAGACAATTCTTCTACCAACAGATCAAGGCAATTCATCATAACAAACAGATCAAGGCAATTCATCTTAATAAGTCTATAGAAAAAGTTTTTGTTCCCCCTGATTTTTGAAATAAGGACAACTAATCAAGGTTGCAAAAGTTGGGGTGTTACACCTCTGCTCATAACATTTGTACCTCTTGAGTCGATGGCCATACATCGGCCGGCTGTGCGTAAAATTTTGTTGAATTTTTATACGGCCGATTTATGTATCAGCCCCCATACTTCATCAGAGAATATATCTTGACTTGCTTCAAACTCCGTATCCTCGTGTTCTCTCCTTCTATGTGCCCCCGAGCCGATTCTGCCGAGTGCTTCGCTGAAATCGGCTCTATGATTAGCCAAGGCACTATATGTGAACGTCGGCTCTGATAGGACCAGTGTAGGCTTCCTCCAGCTCATTAGCCGACGTAAACTCATCGCCTATTAGATCGATGTTGAATTCAAGCAGAATGGATGGTGAGGATAATTTTGGCCGATCGCTGGAATCGGCCTCCACGTTGCTTGCTCGATGAAGGTTTTTGCTTCCTTCAGAAATCTTTGGGGGCCGATCCTAAGGACCGGCCTCGCCATACTTGCTCATTGGTTTGTTCTTGCTACTTGGTCAGGCCGGTGGATAAGACCAGCCCAACCTCTGACTTTATCACGTTGAAGCGCTTGCTGTCGTCCATCTCGAGTGCATCGTGTAACCGTGGAGTACTAAGCTCCGTCGGAAGGACGAGCACCATGTTTGTGCCAGCCGATGTTTCATCATCAGCTTTCATTTGTCTGGGACGCCACTCTTTCCTCTGTGGCCGACCTTCTTCGTCCAGGGTTCACTGAATTTTGGCGGCCAGATCAGGCCGCGCCTTCCTCAACGTGTGCAGGTATAACCTTTCAGCTTTTTCCAACCCACGTAGTCGTTGAACCCTTCGCTTTTGGGAACGGCTGAGCCCATCAGGGCACCACCTTGGCCGATGATATCTGTCTTCTTCTTCATCATCGTCCTCTAGATCCTCGAGATCTTCCAACCGAGGGGACTCAGCATGCTTGTTCCGAGGCGGGAGAGGCCCTAGACGCTTGAACACGGACACGTTAGCTGCATCCTTCTTCTTTTGTTTGCATTCGGGCAATTGCCGATTGTTGGCAATCGGCTCATTCCCGAATCCCAGCGAGTGTCCGAAGAAGGGACAGTCCCAGTGCCTATCCACGTCGTCTTGCTCTCTCGACTTTTCCTTGGCGTGGCGCTCGTATCGCTCCTCGTCGCGATCATGCCGACGACGTCTCCTGTCGTCCCTAGCCAGACGATCTCTTTCATCATCATCGCTGGAGCGTCGGCGTTGGTCATACTGACTCACATACTTGTTGAGGCGGTGATCAGAGAGAGGTCGCTGATATCTTATGTTCTTCACTTCTCCCTCTGTGACATAGCGCTTGCCGTCGTGGCGGAGCCGATCGCGTGGAGCGGCTTCCTCTGTGTCTTTGCTATGAGAGCAGCTGCCCTCATCTCCGTCCTTACCGCAGTGGTGCCCAGGTCCTACCATGTTGATATTGCGCGAGAAATCTGGCTGGCACCCTCCATGGTAAGTATACTCCACCATGTTAACGGCGGGGAAGGGGTGTGTGTCGACCTTCATGGCGTACTGGTTGAAAATTAACCGTCCATTTTATATCGCCATTTGGATCTGCTGCCGCCACACCCTGCAGTCGTTGGTGGTGTGGGTGAACGTGTTATGCCACTTGCAGTATGGCTTTCCGTTCAGCTCTTGCACCGTGGGGATCTTGTGGCCTTCGGGTACCTTTATATGCTTCTCCGTGAGTAAGAGATCGAAAATCTGCTCAGTTTTGGTCACGTCGAAGTCGAACCCTTTTGGAGGGCCTTGTGGCTTAACCCATTTGCGGGACACGGGGCCCGCCGCTCGAGTCCACTCAGCCACTCGCTACCTCTCGATCTCCCGCAGCACCTTCATCCTCGTCCGCCTCAACCGGGACCACCGCACGCTTGAATTTGTCCCGGTAAACATCCGGGTGGCGCTGTTCATATGCCGACAGCCTCGCACCATGTGCGCCAACGAAGGGTAGTCTGCTTGGGAGGCCACGTCCTTGATCGATGATGAGAGACCCACCACCGCCAACTCGACTGCTTCTTTTTCACTTACGTGAACCGAATAGCATCGGTTCCTAATGGTTCTGAAGCGCTGGATGTATTCTGACACTGTCTCCCCGCGCTTCTGTCGTACTTGTGCTAGATCGGCAATGCCAGCCTCGGAAGCCTCTGAATGATACTGTAGGTGGAACTGCTCTTCCAACTGCTTCCAAGTCCGGACCGAGTTCGGTGGCAGCGATGTGTACCACCCGAAAGCCGATCCTGTGAGGGACTGTGCGAAGAACCTCACACGCAGCTCGTCTGATGCTGAGATCGTGCCCAGCTGTGCCAAATATCGGCTCACATGCTCGATGGAGCTGGAACCATCCGATCCACTAAACTTTGTAAAGTCGTGGAGCCGATATTTGGGAGGTAGCGGAATCAATTCGTACTCGTTGGGGTACGGCTTGGTATAGCCGATCGTCCTCCTTTTCGGCATCATGCCGAACCGGTCTTTTAGGATCGTACAAATCTCATCCGCGGTGATGGCCGAAGGCGATGGACCCCGAAGATTCGCCGGGGTGGCATACTTGGCCAGCCATGCTTGCTTTTCCGGTTCCGAGCCAAGCTGCAGGAGCTGAGCTCGGGAGGTTTGTCGGAGTGGCATACTTAGCTAGCCACGTCCGCTTCTCAAGATCTGCTGCCGACGTTCCTCCTGCTCGTTCCGGAAGTCCCTGCTTGTTGCGGCCTGGTTCGAGAGTGCCCGATTGCTTGCGGTCCGGCACGTATGCGCACGTGTATCCGTGCGGGATCTCCTTGGGCGCCTCATGTAGGAATTGGTAGTCACTAGGGTCACCACCAATCTTGTAGACGACGTATGCCGATGAGTTCGGCACTTCTGGTGCTGCCAATGCGAACGGCAGCGGTGGACGGGACTGGAGTGGCATCTATCCTTTGTAAGTCCCCAGAGCTGATCCTGACGGAGAGTACTGGTGGCTCATGATTTCCTGGATCACGCGCAGAGCGACACGCTCCAAAGTGTTCACCGGGCTCTCGGAGTGGCGATGCGGCGAATGAGCCACCATGAAGTTGATCTCCCGACGCAGCCGACCCGGTGCGTTCTTCCGACGGGGTGGACAGGTCCACTCCATCAAGCGCGCCTTCGGTGAGAACCCCTTCCACCCGATGCCATGTGAGCGGGTTCGTGAAAAGAGCCGATGAGGTCGGCTTCGAGGACTGCCTTGATCTCGTCATACTTCTTCTTGAGCTCGTCAGTCAGATCCTCGTACTTGACCGGAGTGCCTTCCGCCATCTCGGATGTAGATGGCGATGCGGTGGATGTCGAAGAGTGTCCCACCGGGCGTGCCAGAATGTGTTGCGGTCAGAAACCCACCGGCGGGCAGCGACGGGCAACACCGTAGAGCCGGGAACAACTAGGGCTGCGGCTGGCCCCAGTCCCTCAGAGCGACGGCCCGCAAAGCCTTCTGGGCACGCACGTCCGATGCTGATGCAAGGGCGTGCCACCTGACCTATACCTGGTCAGGAAGGTGTTGGAGAATGCCTCGCTTAGTTTCCTGCATGGCATACACGTAAACATTAAATACGAGCCTCGATCGGCTCTCAGGTTATCCTGTGAATCGGCTCAAAGAGCCGATCCACCCATGATTCGTACAAGGTGTCCGAATATATGGTGGTCCTGCTTGATCAAGATAAAGTTGATGAGATCTACGACGATTTAGGGTTTTCACCGCATAATCGGATCATCCTACTCACGATTGGGCCTCGCGCTCGCGTACGGTGATCGTAAGCCGATCCTAGACAGGGCCTAAAAACCAACACGAGGTCGATCCCGGAACATCCTGTCTAGGGCTAGCAAACTACACCCTACACGCCGCTGGATCCTCCAACCCTTTGTAAGGCCTAACTATTGCGGATATTAAACTAATCCTTGAAGAACAAGGAGCAACCGTAACGGATCGGATCTACTAAACAAAGATCAAGCGGGGTGCCGCCCCTACACCTAAGATAAGTGTAAGGGCGGCTAGATGCGTAAGGGTTGCACTACGACAACATATGATACTAAGAACAATGCTAACCCAAATGCATCTAAGATAACTACGTTGCTCGCCATCAAAAAGGCTTCAGCACGAGCAACGCGTGAACAACGACATAAGCTTGTGCCGCCTAGATCGCAAGATGCGATCTAGGCGGCATGGTGCTTACCGGGAGAAACCCTCGAGACGAAGGAGTTGGCGATGCGCCGAGATTGATTTGTGTTGAACGTTGGTTGTTGTTTATTCCATAAACCCTAGATACATATTTATAGTCCAGGGGACTTTCTAATTTAGGCGTGCACCTAACCGTGCACGGGTAAAACTCTAACTAACCGACACGTATCCTAATATGTTACAGATACACGGGCCAACTAGCCCATACTTTGCATATAAAGGCCGATTCACATATTTCTCCCATGTATATTCTTCAAATCCATCTTGATCGCGGCCCACCTCTGACTCGGTCAAATTCTGGTGATAACAGGCGGAAACTAATGTAGTTAGCGTCTGAATACTTAGAGAAAATTCAAACTGAAGGAAGATTTAAATGTCGTGGTAGCCCCCAAGCATTATTGCGGAATTTTTTTCCAGCAACAATGCTTTAAAGAGACTGAAACCATGTAATACTTGTGGAACTCATTCCGGCTCTGACTGTGTTCGCAGGAACAAAAGGCTCTGCATTATGAACTGCACAAGAACATTGCGCTGCAGCGTCGTGTGACCATCAGCCAGGCGGAGCAAATCCAGCGTTTCCAAACGGAGAACGCGGAGTGGAAGAAAGAGCTATCAGAAGCCCAAGGTTAGTTTCCGACTATCTGATGCTTGTTGATTATGTTCCGCCTTTTTCATACTTGATGCTTTACTTAACTTTAAATAGGTTCCTCCTCGTCTCTCGCTGCAGCCTCCTCCGAACTGGAAACTCTGCGTACCTCCCAGAAAACTCTTGAGACGCAACTTGCAGAGGCGGAGAAGAAACTGGCGGAGAAAAACTCGGAGCTCATCCGGAAAGAGGGAGAGTTTCAGTTAAAGAGAAATACTGACCGCGACACCATTAAGAAACAACAGAAAGAGCTTGGTGGGCTTCGGAAATATATGGAGACAGCGGAGGCGTCGTGGGACTGGCTAATCTCCGGTGTCCTTGGTAAGATTCCGTTATATAGCAGCGTATGTGCCAAGCCTTTAACCTGTTGTGCTAACTTTGGTATTGTTGTCCCCAGATCCTCTTGGGTATGACGAGGAGCGTCGGAGCCAATTCCCCCGGGACGATCTGATCCAGCTTGCTGGCGATGACTGCAAGGATCTTATATCCGCCTCTCGGAAGATTTGTCACAACCTGAACATCAATAAAAGCCGAAGCTACGAAGTTCGCGATCTTATCACCAGGATGGACATGCTTCCGGAGTTGGTAGTGGATCTACAAGCGTCTTCCGCCCAAGGCGCAGCTGCTATGTCCCTGGCCATGTGCTTGGGGCATAACCCGGATCTGGATGTTGACAAGGTGACTACTGGCGTACCTGCAGATGCGGACGTTGGCGCGCTGCTTGATGCAGTTAGCGGCTATGACACTCGCATCGCCCGGAGAATTCGTCACAACGAATTTTACGTTAAGGTGGTGCTTCCGGCCGACGAGCCCCTCGAAGCTGAGCTTCTCAAGGAGCGCGAGGCGGAGGCAAAGCCTGTCCAATCCGGAAGCCAGTATACCTAGACAAGCTCCAAGGACCAAGGTGGCGCAGCATCTCCGGCCACAGATGAGGAAGAAGATGATGAAGACGTCTCCTCTCCGGCCAAGGGTGAAGAAACAGATACCCCTGCAACTGATATGAATGCGGAAACTTCTCCGGCGAAGGAGACGTAAGAAACTTGTTCCTGCGGGAAGATGGGAAAAAACAATGCATCATTTTGGCCCCGAGAGGGTTTGTAATATAACTTAAATTCTTAAGTAGCTAGGAACGAAACAATTATGCATGGGTGGAAAATACTTATCCTGCTATCCATTTAATATTATTTGCATGTTTCGTTTTGTTGGAAAGCAAGTGCTGATTTCTATGTTTTCCGGCTTACTCACTTGACCTTCCGCGAGCTGGAAGACCTTTAGCCGGAAACGCTCGCCAGCGGCGACGAAGCCCAATGGCAATCCGTCAATAACCGCGGAAACAAGCCCCCAACCAAGGTGCCGGAAGTCGCTACTAGGAATCCATGAATTCACAACAGAAAATATTTCCACCAGAAAACTTAAGCTTACGTCCTACAGGACGATTTTGAAAATCACAACTTTCATACACGCCTAGTCGGAAAACATACACGATCTAAAATGAACAAGTAAAGGAGGTAAAAGACTCAAAGAGTGAACCAAAAGCTTTATTTCATTGATCATGTATAATTATTACAATGTATGTAATTCTATGCTAAGTGTGGAAAGGACGTAGCTGTGCAATGTTCCAAGGACGTTCTGTTTCGTCGTAGATGTCATCCGGATCCTCCCTCTTGCGTTTCCGGCGCCAATTAGCAGGTCTATCCTTTAGCTCCCGGAAATCGACAAGGTAGTATGATCCATTGTGAAGCACTTTGCTAACGACGAAGGGTCCTTCCCATGGAGATTGCAACTTGTGATCTTTCACTTAGCGAAGGAGGAGGACCAGGTCTGCAGCCATGAACGACCGATTCCGAACTCGACGACTGTGGTAGCGTCGGAGCTTCTGCTGGTAAATGGTGGAACGTTGGTCTGCTAAGTTCCGAGCTTCTTCGATCAGGTCCATAGATAGCTGTCTGGCCTCGTCAGCGGTTTCCTCGTCGTAGGCGGAGACTCGCGGTGAATCGTGGATGATGTCGGAGGGGAGCACAGCTTCGGATCCGTATACCAGGAAGAACGGAGTGAATCCTGTTGACCTGTTGGGGGTAGTTCGTAAACTCCACAGGACGGAGTCTAACTCCTCAGCCCAAGCTCCGGCTGCTCGGCGCAGCGGTTCTTCAAGGCGCGGTTTTATTCCGGATAAGAGGAGTCCGTTGGCTCGTTCGACCTGACCATTGGACTGTGGATGAGCCACTGATGCCAGGTCTAGTCGGATCCCAACGTCATGGCAGTAATCCTTCAATTCTCCTTGGGCGAAGTTGGTGCCATTATCTATGATTATGCTGTGCGGGATGCCGAATCTCGTCACGAGGCTGCAGACAAATTTGAGTGCCGTAGCACCATCGGCTTTTCTCACTGGCTTTGCCTCGATCCATTTACTGAACTTATCAATAGCGACCAGGAGGTACTCAAAACCGCCAGGGGATGATTTTTTTAACTTACCAACCATATCAAGCCCCCAGACCGCAAACGGCCAAGTGATAGGGATGGTCTTGAGCTCTTGGGCTGGGGCATTTGGTTGAGTAGCGTAGTACTGACAACCTCGACAGGTTTTTACCAACTTATCAGCATCTTCTTTAGCTGTGAGCCAGTAAAATCCGAGTCGGAAAGCTTTAGCAACGAGGGACCTGGGAGCGGCGTGATGCCCGCAATCCCCTGCGTGGATCTCTCTGAGAATTTCAATATAATGTCATCTTGATTGGAGACGCATTTGAGAAAAACTCCAGTTGCACTTCGTTTGTAGAGCTGTCCATCAACTATTGTGTAGGATCTTGCTCGTCTGATGATCTGTCGTGCGAGGACCTCGTCCTCTGGCAACTTCTGATCAATGAGGTAATCCAGGAAAGGCTGCGTCCAGGCCGGAATGATAACCATCACTTCCTTTGCCGGAGATACTGCCACCTCTAGGTTTTCCGGGTTAGCGCCCTTAACTGAGGGTATCCGTAGATGCTCCAGGAAAATGCCAGGCGGAATTGGTTTCCTGCCGGATCTGTCGTCGTGGCGAACAGACAGATGCCATAGGATGGCTTAGATTGGGGCTGAATGGACGCAAGAGGATTCGTGGGAGGGTTTGTGATCAGGTGTGATGAACTTCCGGATGGTTTCCTCAAGAACTTGGCCAGGGCCAGAGGTTGAAGAAGAAAGACACAAGGAAGAACTCGCTCTAGATCACCATGTTCATTGATTCACACAAGTTACAAAGCTCTAGGGTTTTTCTCTATCTCTGTGGTCTCGCGCCTGTAGGAGGCAGTACTCCCTCTCCTTATATAGGGGAGAGGGTGGCTTACACTGGAAGAAACCCTAATGGCATCTTTGACTAGACAAACTACTTTACAAAGCTACTTTAATCATAGATGACACCGGAGTCCTCTTTAATCAGGGGCGCTGACGTCCTCCGGCTTCTTTGACCGTCATCCTTCTCTTTATCGTCAGCCCTTCGTCTAAAGTTACTTTGCTTAGCTCATCTTTGTCTTCTAGCTCTAGAGAGAATCTTTGACCAGCTTTGCCGACAAGCCCTACCTTCCGGTGGCCCGGTACCTTTTCTATTCGGTTCCGGTATCCCTTTTATGAGGATACCGGCTTAGCCTGTTCAGCCAAACGCCTATCTTAGACTCCGGCATGAACGTCCAAACGGTATCCTGATGGCTCAAACCATCCAGTTTGGCATGCCTTTGGCATACCGGGGGTCATCCCCCCAACATTAGTCCCCGAAGCTGGTATAGTCTGGCGGATTCTATCCAACAGACCATGCCAGGTTCTTACGTCTTTGGATACCGGTTTGATCCATCCGGCGTTAGGCTCGGGTCCGGCATCTTTGCCCGGATCTTCCTTATCTTTTCCTCGTAAATCATTCCCCGGTATCTTGTCTTCCGGTATCTTAACCATTAAACACCTCCTCGGCGAAGTCGAGAACATCTCGGGCCCCGCGCCTGACAGAGACATGCGCAATGTGACTGACGCGCCAGTGTCAGTTATCATTTCGCTTCGACTCCCGCGCGCCCATTTAATGCACCGCTGCGGATCCCACTAGCCGTGCTGGATCTCCTGTGTGCCTCCGTGCGGCCTCTTGTCTTTTCGCGTGTATTTCTCCGACACGTGGCGGCCCATGGTGCGAACCGCCGCGGGCCGCGAGGCGAACCGCCACGGCCCAGCGGTTTTCAGCCCACTCCCCTTCTTCTTTATAAGCGCAACCGCCGCCCCTTCTTCCTCTTCTCGCATTCTCCACTTCCTCGCGCACAGTGCTCTTCGACTCCGTGCCTTCACCGTTCTCCGTCCGCCGCCGCTCGCTCGAGCCCGTCGCCCGGCGAACTCACGCCGCCGTTCCGCCGGACCTCCTCGTAAGGGAACCATCTGCAGCGCGATCTCCGCGTCCGCTGCATTCGTGCTTCTTCGAGAACTTCTCCGCCTCGCCGTCGACGGACTTCCTCGCTGGCCGCAGGCTTGTCGTTCCTCCGGCGAACCTCTTCCTCCGCGACTCCGCCGCCTCAGGTTAGGCCCGATGCGCCTTTACCCCTTTCTTTCTTGCACTTCGGATCTTGGGGGCGGTAGAGTATTTATCCGTTCTTTTTTTTGCTTTTTCTCTTACTCGTAGATCTTCGCGCGAGGGTCCGTTTGGGGAAAACTGTTTCTCGGTAGATTTCGGCATCTCGTAGATCCTTATGTCTAGCGAAAAGTCTCTCCCCGCTGCCACCTCTAGCAACCAAGGTAGCAGCACTTCCGACGGGTTAACCGAAGACCTCGCCCGGATGGATCGGGCATCCAGCCGGAAACGAGAGGCCGGCACATCTAGCCGGGCCTCCGGAAAGGACAAGACACGCGGAGCCTGGAGAGGTTCCGACGTGACCCAGTATGAGATCGACTGGCTCTACCGGTCTAGGAGGATTCCGGAAGGAGTCATCTGCCGGCCTCCGGGCGACGAGATCCAACCGGTGCTCGAACCCGGTGAAGCTGTTGTTTTCCTTGCTCATTTTGAGCGTGGCTTCGGCCTTCCTCGCCTCTGATTTCTTTCGTCAATTCCTCGACTTCTATCGCCTCCAACCTCACCACCTTCCCGGCAACGCCGTTTTTTACCTTTCTTGTTTTGTGGCCTTCATGGAGGGCTACATTGGCATCCGTCCCGCTCGAGAGACGTTTGCCCGTTTTTTCTCCCTCCGGATCAACTCGGTCCAGGGCAAGGACATTCCTAAGCCCAAACCCCCCGTTCAATGCGGGTCCTGCATCATCGACTCCCGCCAAGGGAGCCCCTTTTTTAAGTTCAGCGGCCTCGAGTCCTGCCGGTTGTGGCAGACGACGTTCTTTTATGTGAAGAATGCGGGCGACAAAGACCTCATCAACTTGCCGGCGTTCAACCCGGCGCCGCCCGCCAAGACCAATTGGCAGTACAACCCCGGTAGGGATCATGCCGAGACGAACCGGGTGGTGCGCTTCATGCAGAGGTTGATGAAGGACACCAACATCTGTTCCGACGATATCATCCGCACCTTCATCAGCCGCCGGGTGCTTCCCCTCCAGCAGCGCGCTCACAAGATTAGTGAGATGTACGGCCCCGGTGATCCCACTGAGATCACCGGCTTGGCCTTGAGCAAAAAGGACGTGGTCCTAAAGGCAAGCCAAATCTGCCAAACGGACATGCCGGATGACTGGGAGTGGGGCCTTTGCCCTCTCAGCGCCAGAAATCCTCCGTCCGAAGATGTAAGAAGATATGCGGCTCAGGTCGTATTACCGGTAACTTTTGCACTTGTGTCTAATCTTTCTTTCTTCCTTTGTTTTCAGGCCAAGGCCCGCTTCCCCGGATTGATTCAGACCGGCGAGGCCCTTGCCGGAAGAGGCCCTCGGACAAGTACGATCCGGATCCTGTCATTCATTGGCTGGATCTAAGGATGGGCCGGACTCCATCTTCCCGCCTCGGCAAGTCTCCGCCGGAACCAGCTGGTTCGTCTGATGATTTGACCATACTTGAGGTAGCTTTTCTGTTCGTTTTCTTATGCTCTTTTTGTTATTTCCATTCTGTAGACATTCCCTCAGACAGCAACAACCCACAGGTCCATGAGCATGTGCCTCCTCTGCAAGCCGAGGTTGGGGATGAGTTCTTGGATAACCTCATGGCCGAAAGCCAGAAGAGTGATCCCCCAGCCGCTGACGCCGGCCCCAGCCATGCTCCCTCTGGCAAACGTCTTCGGACTGAAGTCATAGGAGGGAAGCAGGTTGGCACCAAGCGCTACAAGCAGAGGCGGATGCCGATGTCTTCCGGGTAAGTTTTTATTTCTCTTTATACTCTCTTTGTTTCCACCGAGTTCTTCTCCGGTTGCTTTTTCCAACTCGTTCTCTTTTTCCTTTCTTTCAGCCCCGCGCTTGAGCTTGGCTCCGCCGGCTCCGCGAGGACTTCAACTTCTCCTCCTCGCTCAAGTCCGGTACCATCTGGTGCCGGCAACACTTCTGCCTCCCCTTCGGGAGGCACTACAAGTTCGGGGCGCGCGGCCCCAACACCTCCAGATCACCGCGCGGAGGAGGACCTCACCTCCCCTCCAGAGACTCAAGATACCGGCGCCAGCAACATCGGCGCCGGCCAGACTGATGCCGGGCAGGCGGAACCTCTGGTTCCTCCTCCCCCGAAGAAGAAGAAGAAACAGCCAAGCTCTTCCCCCACCGCGTCGGATACTTCCGCGCCGGTATTTTCTCCTCCTCCCGAGGCCACGCCGACACCGCCGCCCAGCCAAGGACCTTCCGCGGCCAAGCAACCGGCGCCGTCCGGGACCCCCAAGATCACCAAGTTCCTCAAGCCCGAGGCTTCCCGTGGCAAGGCTGTGGAGGGCGCCACCTCAGGCGGCTCAGGGGACGTGGTGCTGCACGTCGGCCCTGCTGCCCTCGCCGCTCAGGACAAGCCCACCGGCCTCCTGGGTCGAATTGTTGATCTGAAGCGCGCGGGCAAGGACCTGGGGCACCTTCTCCCCTATGCCCAGAAGTGGAATGAGGCGGATATCTCCACTTCAACCCGCGGCCTGGGGAAGGATCGCCTTCCGGCACCAGATCCTGCCGGGGCTCGGTCCACTGAAGAACATTTCATGCGGCTTAAACGCGCCGTGAAAGAGTTCGACAGTGCCTGGTACGATGCTACCAACAATGTGGTGGTAAGTTTTACTAACTCTCTTTTATAATTTCTGTTGATGTCGGTTTCTTTTCTTTCCGGATCTTGTCTACTCTCCCAGTCCCCGAGTTTTGTGGTGAGAGCGCAGCTCTTAGCAGAAAACTTAACTTAAAAACTTAGCGTAAAACCGGCACTGCCAGTCCCCGAGTTTCGGGTTAAGAACTTTGTTCTTAGCGCAAAACTCATCTTAAAAGCTTAGCATGAAACCGGCACTGCCAGTCCCCGAGTTTCGGGTTGAAACCTTTTTTTTTTCTTTCTCACAACCACCTTCCTTTGAATAGAGCAATGCTGACGCCCGGAAGCAACTCTTTGAGGAGCTTCTGTGGGAGCATCGGGACCTTGCTGAGGCCCACAGCCACTGCCAAGGTTTGTTTTGTTTCTTTTCCTCCGGCATCTTTTCACCGGAATGTTTCCTTCTTTGATATCTACGCATTCTCTTGTTTAACAGTTGTTCCGGAAGCTAGCCTCGAGGCCCTGAAGGCCCAGGTTACCAAGCTTCAAGGTACTATCCTTTCTTTTTCTTCTAACCATCCTTTCTATTGTTGCTTGCTAAGACTTTTCTTTCCGGTACTTAGGCGAGAAGGAGCAGCTCCTCAAGGAGCACAACGAGGCGCTGGAGGCCCAGAAGACCGCCTTGGGGGAGCTTAAGGAACAGGCTATTCAAGCCGCGCTCCGGCATGAGCAAGCCTTGAAGGACGCCCAGGTTGCGGCTGAAGCCAAGTTGGCGGAGGTTGTGGAGGACTCCACGAACTCCAACATCGTTTTGACGGCAGAGCTAGATGAGGAGAGGAAGGCGCGGAAAGCAGCGGAGCGCCTTATTGAGACCATGACCACTGATCACCGGGAATACGATCGGTTGGTTATGAAGATAGATGCGCTTGCTCTCCGTAAGTTCCCTTGCCCCTTTTTTCGCTTATAAGCTTTCTTCTTTTGAAAATGCATCTTTGTTCCTTGCTTTTTTCGACATACTTTCTTCCGGTATCTCATGCTTATGCTTTCTTCAGAGCATTTCCCGGAATCTCAGGTCTATGCCGTGAAGAAGGTGAGGGAGGATCGGATTGCGCGGGAATTTCCCAATATGGACGCGCATTGGGATGGGTACGACTATCTTGTCGCCCTCTCAGCGCGGGTCCAACACATGCGCTGCGTCGACCGGCTTCTTGCCGACCTGCCAACCGCCGCCATCCAAATCTTCAAGGTGCCGTGGCCCGAGGAGGAGCTGCCGGAGAACATCACGCTCATCGCCAACCGGCTCAAGGATGCCGGGCACCGGATCCGTGAGTGGCAATGCTCCGCGGCTCGTGCTGGAGCCGACACGGCGCTGCGCTCCGCGTGCTCATGGTACCCTGCTCCGGATCTGGATGCTCTCCAGGGCGTACGCGCGGATGCTCCTACGGACACGGATCCGGCGCTCGCCGCGAGCGGCAGGACCGGGCATACCGGCTTGCCGAGTATGCCGAAGTCCGCACCTTCATCCCTCCTCCTCCCGGCGTCAAGGACTACCTCGGCAATGAGGAAGAAGAAGACGAGGGAGATGAAGATGAGGCCGCCGAGGACGTGCCGCCGGAAGCTCCCGAAGCCGGCGCTGCTCCCCCGAAGATGCCGTGGCCGGTGCCGCTCCACCCGACGCCCCCGCTGCCTGATGACCTTTTATCAAATGTTTGCCTGTGATCTATCTGTTGGCCCTGCTTGCCTCAAAAACAATGTTTGTTAAATTCTGCCCCGGTATGCCGGGGCTTATGATGTAAAACCTTAAGTTTGCTTGTGGTTGCCGCACAACATTTTCTGCCGGTAAGTTATACCGGTAGCTAAGTATTTCTAAGTTTGGTTTAGCACATTTGCTCATGGTTTTGCTTTTATCCTCGCATCGCAAAGATTTCCAAATTGTTCCCGCATTCAATTTGATGCACACTTGGTTCTTTTGCCTTGGCTCTGCCTGCCTTCTCTGGGCGTTCTTTGGCGTATGAGCACAAGGTTCTTTCACCAAACAAGCATTTTCTTGAACTTAGAAATAACTTCGAAATTTTGCAAAAAACCGGGTTAACCTTAAATTTTCCGGATTGTTCTTTCCTGCTCTCTCTCTCCGCAGTTCATGTGCCTATCCCCTACCGGTTTATCTTGCTTGCCATGAAGCCGGTTTTCGGACAGCAGCAGAGTCGAAGACTCCGGTAGGGTTTAGCACACTACTAAACCGGAAAGAAAAAACGTTCAATAAGCAACCGGTAAACTGAAAAAATAGACAAGTTACATGCAATCTTATCGGGGTAGTCCCCGAGACTCATTCAATGTTCCGGCATCTTTTATTCATAGCATATAAGGTACAAAAAGGAACTTCTTACACCACCACTTCAAGAGTAGAAAGGACGCAACAGAGCTACGTTCCATGGACGCTTGCTCTCCTCTCCGGACTTGTCCGCCTTTCCTTCTTTCCATTCCTGTGCATCAATTAGGTAGTATGCATCATTGTGAAGCACCTTGCTTACAATGAAGGGACCTTCCCAAGGTGGCAAGAGCTTATGCCGGCCTTCAGTGCGCTGCACTAGGCGAAGCACGAGATCTCCTTCCCGGAAAACTCTTGGATTAACTTTCCGGTCATGATAGCGTCTGAGGTTTTGCTGGTAAATGGCTGTTCTTGCCAAAGCCAGCTCTCTTGCTTCTTCTAGCAAGTCCACATCATTTTCTCTGGCCTCTTTGACCTCTTGCTCAGTATAGAGCTGTACTCTTGGTGAATCATGGATGATGTCGGTTGGTATGACCGCTTCGGCTCCATAAACCATGAAGAACGGAGTGTATCCGGTAGATCGGTTTGGAGTTGTTCTTATACTCCATAGCACTGATGGTATCTCATCAAGCCAACACCCTGGTGATTTTTCCACTGCGTCAATGAGTCTGGGTTTGATACCGGAGCGTACCAAAGCATTCATTCTTTCCACTTGGCCGTTGCCTTGTGGGTGTGCTACCGAGCACAAATCCAACCGGATATTCTTATCCTCACAAAATCTTTTGAACTCACCTTGAGCAAAGTTTGTTCCATTGTCAGTGATAATGCTGTGCGGGTATCCATACCGCAAAATGACATCTTTTAAGAACTTCACTGCTGTGTGCCCATCACACTTTGCGACAGGTTTCACTTCTACCCACTTGGTGAACTTATCCACCATAACCAAGATGTGGGTCATGCTGCTTCTTGCAGTCCTGAATGGGCCAACCATGTCAAGGCACCAAACGGCGAACGGCCATGTCAATGGTATTGTCTTTAAACCGGACGCTGGGGTATGATTTTGCTTGGCGTACCTCTAGCACCCGTTGCATTTTCTTACCAAATCCTCAGCGTTTTCCAAAGCCGTGGGCCAGTAAAATCCATGCCGGAATACTTTTGCTACCAGTGCCCTTGATGAGGCATGGTGCCCACATTCTCCTTGGTGAATTTCCTCAAGCATTTCTTTCCCTTCTTCCGGTTCCACACATCTTTGAAGGACACCGGTGACGCTTCTCTTGTAAACTTCACCATTGATGAACGTATATGCCTTGGACCTTCTTTGGATTCTCCTTGATTCATTTTCGTCAGCCGGCAAGGTGCCGTTGATCAGGAATTCCTTAATAGGTTTAACCCAGGACGGAGTCTCCCGAACCAGGAATACCGGTACGTCTATGTCCATGCTGTCTACCAGCATTGTTTCTTCCGGTACAGGCGCGGCAGCGTTCGATCTTACCGGAACAGTCCCCGAGCTTACCGGAACAGTCCCCGAGCTTACCGGAACAGTCCCCGGGTTTCCTTCGTCGATATCCATTGGCACAATGTGCGACTCCGGTATAAAAATTGATTCCGACTCTGGACTTGGCTTGATTGATGGTACCCTCAGGTGCGCCAAGGCTATTCCGGGAGGAATTTCTTGTCGGGATGAGCCTATCTTGGACAAAGCATCCGCAGCTTCATTTTCTGCACGCGGTACATGGTGAAATTCACAGCCTTCGAAGAAGCCGGCAATCTTTTGCACGTGAAACCGGTACGAGGCCATGTTGGCATCTTTTGCGTCCCAATCCCCGGAACACTGCTGCACCACAAGGTCTGAATCTCCATAGCAAATGATCCGGTGTGCACCGATTTCTTTTGCGACCTTAAGCCCATGGATCAAGGCCTCATATTCAGCGACATTGTTTGATGCCCTGAAATGCACTTGTAAAACATACCGGAGATGATCTCCCCTTGGTGAGGTTAGCACCACACCGGCACCTAGGCCCTCCTTGAGCTTGGATCCATCAAAGTGCATCTTCCAGTATTCCGGTCTCCGATCCGGGGGCTTGTACTGCATTTCCGCCCAATCAACCAAAAAATCAGCTAAAGCTTGCGACTTGATGGCGTCTCTTCTTTCGTACACCAGAACATACGGTGATATCTGTATTGCCCATTTAGCAATCCTACCGCTGGCGTCCTTGTTGCACATGATATCGGAGATGGGCGCTTCACTCACCACCTTCATAGGATGTTCCTCGAAGTAATGCTTGAGTTTTGTGGCGGCCATAAACACGCCATAGGTCATTTTCTGGAAGTGCGGGTAGTTTTGCTTTGAGAGGGAGAGCACCTCACTCAGGTAGTATACCGGCCTCTGGACGGTTTTTCCTTCCTCTTCTCTTTCTACTACCACAACAACACTCACGACCCGGTTGGTTGCTGCTATGTATAATAACATTGGTTCTCTTTCCAACGGCGAAGCCAATATTGGCGCGGTAGCTAACATTGTTTTCAGCTCCTTGAATGCTGCGTCTGCCTGAGGGGTCCAGACGAACTTATCGGATTTTCTCATTAAGGCATACAACGGCAAGGCCTTTTCTCCTAACCTGCTTATGAACCGGCTTAGCGATGCTAAGCTTCCGTGAACTTTTGTATGTCCTTCAAATCTTGCGGTATTGTCATTCTCTCAATTGCCCTAATCTTAACCGGATTGACCTCAATGCCTCGGCTTGAGACGAGGAAACCCAGCAGCTTGCCGGCAGGGACACCGAAGGTACATTTTGCCGGATTGAGTTTCATCCGGAACCTTCTTAGGTTATCAAACGTTTGCCGGATATCATCGATTAGGGTATCTTTTACCTTAGTTTTTATCACGATGTCATCCACATACACCTGCACATTCTTTCCGATTTGATCAAACAAACATTTTTGCATACAGCGCTGGTACGTTGCACTAGCGTTGCGCAAACCAAAAGGCATAGTGATATAGCAGTAAGCCCCGTGCGGGGTAATGAACGCAGTTTTTATTTGATCTTCCTTTTTCAAGGGGATTTGGTGGAAACCGGAGTACGCATCCAGGAAAGACAACAACTCACACCCAGCAGTGGAATCAATCACTTGATCGATCCGTGGTAAAGGAAAGGGGTCTCTTGGGCAAGCCTTGTTGAGGTTGGTGTAGTCGATGCACATGCGCCACACCTTCGGAGCCTTTGCCTCCAGGTTCTCATCTTTCTTCTTTTCAACCATTACCGGGTTGGCCAGCCACTCAGTGTGCGTGACTTCCACAATGAAACCGGCAACCAGCATCTTTGTCACCTCTTCTCCAATGATCTTCCTCCTATCTTCAGCGAACCGGCGCAATGGTTGTCGCACCGGCTTGGCATCTTTCCGAACGTTTAGAGAGTGCTCAGCCAGCTCCCTCGGAACACCTACCAAGTCATCAGTAGACCAGGCAAAGATATTCCGATTCTCACGGAGGAAGCTGACGAGCGCGCTTTCCTATGCCTCACTGAGGCCGGCACCGATACGAACGGTACGCTCAGGGAAAGCCAGGTCCAGCACGATGTCCTTCGTCTCCTTTGTCGGTTTAAACGCCGGACCGCTTAGACTTGCACTCATCGCCGCTAAGCTCAACTGTGAGGATTGAGCGAGCGCAACTGCGGTTTGCATCCTTCTTTTTTCCTCCGCGATCACCAGCGATTCCGCTAGGTTCGATCCGGCAGATGCTGTTTCCAGCGAGATCTTGTAGTTTCCCAGCACAGTCAGAGGTCCACGAGGTGCCGGCATCTTCATCTTGAGATACGCCGTGTGGGTCGAGGCCATGAAGGCCGCCAGCGCCGGTCTCCCCAGCAAAGCATGGTACGGACTATCTAAGTCCACCACCTCAAACTCCAGGTTCTCAACCCGGCAATTGTCACGTCCTCCAAATGACACATCCACCCGGACCTTTCCAACCGGTGCGCAGGACAAACCCGGAACGATTCCATGGAAAGTCGTGCGCGTTGGCTGAAGCATGTTTTCCGTTATGCCCAGGGTATGCATGGTGTGCTTGTACATGATGTTGATGCTGCTGCCATTGTCTATCAGCACCTTGCTGAACTTCACTCGAGTTTGCGGCCCTTTCATGATTGGGTCCACGACAAGAGCATATCCACCCGGATTCGGCATGATCTTAGGGTGATCCTTAGATGACCAGGTAATTTCCTGATTGGACCACATCATGTACTTGGGAACTGCCGGCATCACGACGATTGACCTCCATGGAGCGGCGGTGTACACTTTGCACTGTCCGTTGGCTCGGTGACAAAGACAACACAAGCACAAATGCGGATCTTCGTAAACATTCCGGCCTAAAGGTGCCGGTGGAGGTGGCTGGTTATCATCTTGTTCCACCCGGTTAACTTGCTGGTACTCGCTGCCGGTTTGGCGGCACCGGTAAGGCGTTTGCCCCGGTAAGTGGGGGTGGCGGCGGTAGCTGTTGCTGCCGCGGCATGTCTTGTGGTGGCTGTGCATCTTTTACCGTTCCCTTTTGCATCAAGTACTTGGTCCAGGTACAATCCTTCGTCAGATGGTTTGACGGGTGTGCCGGATTCGGTGTGTGCCACCGGCATGGTTGGTCCATGGCAGCTTCCATGGTGTATTTTGCGGGTTCTTGCCGAGTTTCTTTTCCGGACCCGGGTTTCTTTTCCACCCACTGTTTCTTTGGACCCACCCACGGCTGCGATCCGGTTCTTTGTCTCTGACTGCCGCTGGCCTCAGAATTTTCCTGCACAGCAGCAACCTGCTGCGGACCATACCTTCGATCCGGAAAATCCTCTCTTCTTTTGTTATTCCGGTTATCCCGGTGTTGCTCTTGGCGTAGCTGTTCCGGTTCAGGTTGCACTGCCGGCTGCGTTGGGTCTCCCAACGCATAGCTATCCGCCACACGTATCATCTCTGCCAACGTTGTCGGCATGTTCCGCTGCAGCTTTTGCCACAACGGCGAACCTCTTCGCACCCACTCGCTAAACCAAGCAATGGCCCGTGCCTCGATTACCCCTTCACAGGAGTTCCTTGTGGTGTTCCACCGGGCCGGATAATCCCGGTCCTGTTTCGTTCGGGCGCTGCACACACGAGCAAGTTGCTTCGTGGCCTTGTTTGGCCTTTGATAGGTGCTGCTGAAATTGCTCACAAAAGCCTCCTCAAAATCCAGCCAGCCATTTATGCTTCCTGCCGGCAAGTTGTTTAGCCAGATTCTTGCCGGTCCACCAAAAACGATGGTATGATCCTCACGGCCCAACGCCGGTTTCCTCCTCCTGCTACGGTTCCTCCACCGCCTGCGACGTATACCGCGGTCACGTAATCCGCTAGCCAATCCTCCGGCTTCGTAGTGCCATCGTATGTTTTTTGTGTCACGGGGCAATGCAAAGTTGCGAACTGGTGGTTTTTCTCTCATGATTCTTGGGCCAAAGCACTTTGGACCTGGAGGACCTTCCTCCTCGATCATTTCTGACAAGTACACTCTATCCAGACGGTGCCTCGCATCCCGTTCCGGTAAGTATCTCTCTCCCAAGCGTTCCCCCAGCGGGTTCCGGTATGCTGCCGGTCTTGTAGAATCGGCTTCATCGTAACGTTCTGGTGCCGCGGCCCTTGCCTGCCGGTACCTTGGTGGAGGCATCTCTTCCTCTTCATCGTACGCTGCCCTTGCAGCAGGATAGTTTTGCCCGGTTTCGTGTCTACCAGGCATGATTGTTTCCGGCATAGCCTTCCTTGGCGTAGCCTCGCTCTGCCCCTTGGCTTTTTCTACCGGCATCGTGTTGCCCGGCTTTTTGTTTACCGGCAAGGACCGGATCATACACAGTCATCTGCCGTGCGTTCATTTCTTTTTCTCTTCTTCTGTCCGGATGGGGGGACGAGGCCTGCCCATGGGACTTGCTTCCGGCATTCTTTGTTGAACGCGCGGATTTCGAGGCTATAGCCTTGTTCAGCTTAGCCAGCTGCTCAGCGTTCTGCTGCTCTACAGCATCTAGCAGCTCTCTGACACGCTCTTGTTGTTTTGCCAGAGCCTCTCCGGTAAGCGAATCACACAGATCTACAAGCAGCTTTAGCAGCTTTTATAGTTTTATCCGGGCTACTGTACTTAGGTTTCTCTACAATGCTAACAGATGCAGAGGTACTCTTGCCGGTAAGAATTTCCTTACGCAAATCCTGATCTAGATTGCGAGCTTTAAGCCGGTTTTCCGGTATCCTAGCAAGCATGAGCGCTAACGTAAGCAAAGCCATGGGCAGCGTTATACTCACGTACGGCTAGGTTCAGCTCGCGCTGCGCCTTGACGACGTCTTTGCCGCTCTCGAGTATCTTCGAGCGCTGCGCCTCCAGCTCCGCCTCGAGCCGCTGCCGGGTCGATGTTCTGCGCGATGGGGGTTGCCAGCGCGTTCATCGCCGCTTGGAGAGGTGTTGCCGGTGGTGCGGAAGACGCTCCCGCCGCGCCGGTGTCGCGCTCCAGCGGTGGCTTAGCCGCACGGGTCGAAACCGCGCGACCAGCACCTTCAGCCGCAACCTCCTTTCCTGCACCAGCCACACCGGTCATCATTACCTCGACGCTGCCGGCGGCGCGACCAGCACAGAGCCACCTTGGCGGGTCCGGTGCCACCAGCACCGGCGAGAGGCGCTGGCGCATGGGGACGGTGCCGAAGTAGACGCGGTGGCTGCCGAACTCGATGACGCGGCCGTTCTTGGGGAAGATGCCGCCGTTGGCGAAGTAGCATGCGTTGTCGTTGATGAAGTAGAAGCTCTGGACGAGCGCAGACACTGTCCGCTCGCCGGCGAACTCGAGGAGGCCCGCCCGAATGTGTACTCCAGCATGCGCCACTTCACGCCCCACGGTGGGCGACAACTGTCGTCGTGGCGAACAGACAGATGCCATAGGATGGCTTAGATTGGGGCCGAATGGACGCAAGAGGATTCGGGGGAGGGTTTGTGATCAGGTGTGATGAACTTCCGGATGGTTTCCTCAAGAACTTGGCCAGGGCCAGAGGTTGAAGAAGAAAGACACAAGGAAGAACTCGCTCTAGATCACCATGTTCATTGATTCACACAAGTTACAAAGCTCTAGGGTTTTTCTCTATCTCTGTGGTCTCGCGCCTGTAGGAGGCAGTACCCCCTCTCCTTATATAGGGGAGAGGGTGGCTTACACCGGAAGAAACCCTAATGGCATCTTTGACTAGACAAACTACTTTACAAAGCTACTTTAATCATAGATGACACCGGAGTCCTCTTTAATCAGGGGCGCTGACGTCCTCCGGCTTCTTTGACCGTCATCCTTCTCTTTATCGTCAGCCCTTCGTCTAAAGTTACTTTGCTTAGCTCATCTTTGTCTTCTAGCTCTGGGAGAATCTTTGACCAGCTTTGCCGACAAGCCCTACCTTCCGGTGGCCCGGTACCTTTTCTATTCGGTTCCGGTATCCCTTTTATGAGGATACCGGCTTAGCCTGTTCAGCCAAACGCCTATCTTAGACTCCGGCATGAACGTCCAACCGGTATCCTGATGGCTCAAACCATCCGGTTTGGCATGCCTTTGGCATACCAGGGGTCATCCCCCCAACAGGATCCGAGCTTGGATAGCATGTCTGCCGCTGCGTTATCGTCTCTCCTGACGTACTTGACTTCGTATCCGAGGAAGCACTTGGCGATCTCGTCAACTTCATCTCTGTAAGCCGCCATGACGGAGTTTCGGCGTTCCGAGTTCAGGCTACTTGTTGTGCCACCAGGTCGGAATCTCCGCAGCATATGATGTGCTTGATCCCAATTTCCTTAGCGATGCGCAGACCGTGTAGTAGAGCCTCGTATTCCGCCATATTGTTTGTAGCTTCGAAGTGAATCTCGGAACATACCGCAGTTCTTCTCCGGTAGGGGACTTCAGGGTGACTTCGGCTCCTGAGCCTTGATGCTGCTTGGATCCATCGAAGTGCATGACCCATGTTTCTGGTTCCGGCTCCAGATTTGCATCCGGAGCTTCTATCCAATCTGCAACGAAATCTGCCAAGACTTGGGATTTAATCGCAGTCCTGGGCTTGTAAGCTATGTCGAAGGCGGATAACTCGATGCCCCATTTTGCTGTGCGCCCTGTTGTGTCAGCATTGTTGAGAATCGTCGACAGCGGAGCCTTGCTCACGACTGTTACTGGGTGCTCTTGGAAGTAGTGTCTCAGCTTCCGGCTGCCTAGGAATACTCCATAAGCTAGCTTCTGAAAGTGAGGGTATCTTTGCTTTGACTCCGTTAGTACCTCGCTAATGTAATAGACTGGTCTTTGGACGTCATACTCATGACCTTCTTCCTTTCGCTCCACCACGATGACGAGACTGATGACTTTGTTGGTAGCTGATAGGTAAAGGAGCATTGGCTCTGACTCTACTGGAGCTGCCAAGATAGGTGGGGAGGAGAATATTTCCTTCAACCCCTGAAGTGCTGCGTCTGCTGCGTCGTCCCAGACGAATTTGTCCGTTTTCTTCAGCAGCTTGTACAAAGGTAGCGCCTTCTCGCCAAGACGGCTAACAAACCTACTGATTGCTGCGACGCAACCAGTTAGTCGTTGCACATCTTTGAGACAAGTTGGCCATTTGATACACAGGATTGCCTTGATTTTTTCCGGGTTTACTGATGTCTACGCACGCTTCTATTCCTGTAGACAGTGTTGGGCCTCCAAGAGCAGAGGTTTGTAGAACAGCAGCAAGTTTCCCTTAAGTGGATCACCCAAGGTTTATCGAACTCAGGGAGGAAGAGGTCAAAGATATCCCTCTCATGCAACCCCTCAACCACAAAGCAAGAAGTCTCTTGTGTCCCCAACACACCTAATAGGTGCACTAGTTCGGCGAAGAGATAGTGAAATACAGGTGGTATGAATAAGTATGAGCAGTAGTAACGGCGCGAGAAAAGTGCTTTGTCGGCGTGCGATTGATGGTAGTAATATTGCAGGAAGTAAAGATGCGAGTAAAACGAGAAACAAGCAGCGATAGCAGTATTTAGGAACAAGGCCTAGGGATCATACTTTCACTAGTGGACACTCTCAACATTGATCACATAACAGAATAAATAAATAGATGCTAGACTCTACACCCTCTTGTTGGATGATGAACACCAATAACTGTGTAGGATTACACGAACCCTCAATGCCGGAGTTAACAAGCTCCACAATATTCAATGTTCATATTTAAATAACCTTAGAGTGCACAACATATCAACATAACCAAACCAAGTACTAACATAGCATGCACACTGTCACCTTCACACTACGAAAGGAGGAATAGATCACATCAATACTATCATAGCAATAGTTAACTTCATAATCTACAAGAGATCACAATCATAGCATAAGCCAAGTACTACACGATGCACACACTGTCACCATTACACCGTGCAGGAGGAATAAACTACTTTAATAACATCACTAGAGTAGCACACAGATAAATTTTGATACAAAACACATTGCAATCATAAAGAGATATAAATAAGCACTTCACTATGCCATTCATAACAGCGAATAAGTATTCTGTGAAATATAGCCTAAGAGACCCACACGGTGCACACACTGTCACCTTTACACACGTGGGACAAGGAGTCTCCTGGAGATCACATAAGTAAAATCCACTTGACTAGCATAATGACATCTAGATTACAAGCATCATCATATGAATCTCAATCATGTAAGGCAGCTCATGAGATTATTGTATTGAAGTACATAGGAGAGAGATTAACCACATAGCTACCGGTACAGCCCCGCGCCTCGATGGAGAACTACTCCCTCCTCATGGGAGACATCAGCGTTGATGAAGATGGCGGTGGTGTCGACGGAGGAGCCTTCCGGGGGCACTTCCCCGTCCCGGCGGAGTGCCGGAACAGAGACTCCTGTCCCCCAGATCTTGGCTTCGCGATGGCGGCGGCTCTGGAAGGTTTCTCGTACCGTGGCTTTTTCGCCTCGTGTTTTAGGTCAGGGACCTTTATATAGGCGACGAGGCGGCGTCAGAAGGTCAACGAGGCGACGACACAACAGGGGGGCGCGGGCCCCCCCTTGGCCGCGCCGGCCTACTGTTTGGTGGGCCTGTGGCCCCCCTCTGGCGGCTCTCGGGTGTTCTGGAAGCTTCATGCAATCAGATTTCGTCCGATTCCGAGAATATTTCCTTACTAGGATTTCTGAAACCAAAAACAGCAGAAAACAACAACTGGCCCTTCGGCATCTCGTCAATAGGTTAGTTCCGGAAAACGCATAATAATGACATAAAGTATGCATAAAACATGTAGATATCATCAATAATGTGGCATGGAACATAAGAAATTATCGATACGTCGGAGACGTATCAGCATCCCCAAGCTTAGTTCCTGCTCGTCCCGAGCAGGTAAACGATAACAAAGATAATTTCTGGAGTGACATGCCATCATAACCTTGATCATACTATTGTAAGCATATGTAATGAATGCAGCGATCAAAACAATGGTAATGACATGAGTAAACAAATGAATCATAAAGCAAAGACTTTTCATGAATAGTACTTCAAGACAAGCATCAATAAGTCTTGCATAAGAGTTAACTCATAAATCAATAAATCAAAGTAAAGGTATTGAAGCAACACAAAGGAAGATTAAGTTTCAGCGGTTGCTTTCAACTTATAACATGTATATCTCATGGATAGTTGTCAATGAAAAGTAATATAACAAGTGCAATATGCAAGTATGTAGGAATCAATGCACAGTTCACACAAGTGTTTGCTTCTTGAGATGGAGAGAAATAGGTGAACTGACTCAACCTAAAAGTAAAAGAAAGGCCCTTCGCAGAGGGAAGCATTGATTACTATATTTGTGCTAGAGCTTTGGTTTTGAAAACATAAAGAGAGCATAAAAGTAAAATTTTGAGAGGTGTTTGTTGTTGTCAACGAATGGTAGTGGGCACTCTAACCCCCTTGCCAGACAAACCTTCAAAGAGCGGCTCCCATGAAGGACGTTATCTCTACCGAAGCAAGGTAGATCATCCCTCTTCTCTTTTGTTTACACATGTATTTTAGTTTTATTTATGGATGACACTCCTCCCAACCTTTTGCTTACGCAAGCCATGGCTAACCGAATCCTCGGGTGCCTTCCAACATTCACATACCATGAAGGAGTGTCTATTTGCAAAATTAAGTTGCTTACTGATGAATCGGAGAAAAACATGTGAAGAGAATTATTAATGAAGGTGGATTAATTGGGGGCTGGGAACCCCGCGCCAGCTCTTTTTGCAAAATTATTGGATAAGCGGATGAAGCCACTAGTCCATTGGTGAAAGTTGCCCAACAAGAATGAAAGATAAACACCACATACTTCCTCATGAGCTATAATACATTGACACAAATCAGAGGTGATAAATTTTGAATTATTTAAAGGTAGCACTCAAGCAATTTACTTTGGAATGGCGGAGAAATACCATGTAGTAGGTAGGTATGGTGGACACAAATGGCATAGTGGTTGGCTCAAGGATTTTGGATGCATGAGAAGTATGCCCTCTCGATACAAGGCTTAGGCTAGCAAGGTTATTTGAAACAAACACAAGGATGAACCGGTGCAGCAAAACTCACATAAAAGACATATTGTAAACATTATAAGACTCTACACCATCTTCCTTGTTGTTCAAACTCTTTACTAGAAATTATCTAGACCTTAGAGAGACCAATTATGCAAACCAAATTTTAGCAAGCTCTATGTAGTTCTTCATTAATAGGTGCCAAGTACATGATGCAAGAGCTTAAACATGATCTATATGAGCACAACAATTGCCAAGTATCAAGTTATTCAAGACATCATACCAATTACTACATGCAGCATTTTCTGTTTCCAACCATATAGCAATTAACGAAGCAGTTTCAACCTTCGCCATGAACATTAAAAGCTAAGAACACATGTGTTCATATGAACCAGCGGAGCGTGTCTCTCTCCCACACAAGCATGAATTTATTCAAACAAAACAAAAACAAACAGACGCTCCAAGTAAAGTACATAAGATGTGACCGAATAAAAATATAGTTTCAAGAGAAGAAACCCGATAAGTTGTCGATGAAGAAGGGGATGCCTTGGGCATCCCCAAGCTTAGATGCTTGAGTCTTCTTGAAATATGCAGGGATGAACCACGGGGCATCCCCAAGCTTAGACTCTTCACTCTTCTTGATCATAGTATATCATCCTCCTCTCTTGACCCTTGAAAACTTCCTCCACACCAAACTCGAAACAAACTCATTAGAGGGTTAGTGCATAATAAAAAATTCACATGTTCAGAGGTGACACAATCATTCTTAACACTTCTGGACATTGCCCAAAGCTACTCGGAAGTTAATGGAACAAACAAATCCATCCCACATAGCAAAAGAGGCAATGCGAAATAAAAGGCAGAATCTGTCAAAACAGAACAGTCCGTAAAGACGAATTTTAAAGTGGCACCAGACTTGCTCAGATGAAAATGCTCAAATTGAATGAAAGTTGCGTACATATCTGAGGATCACGCACGTAAATTGGCAGTTTTTTCTGAGTTACCTACAGAGAATTCTTCCCAGATTCGTGACAGATAGAAATCTGTTTCTGCGCAGTAATCCAAATCTAGTATGAACCTTACTATCAAAGACTTTACTTGGCACAACAATGCAACAAAACTAAGATAAGGAGAGGTTGCTACAGTAGTAACAACTTCCAAGACTCAAATACAAAATAAAAGTACTGTAGCAAAATAAACACATGGGTTATCTCCCAAGAAGTTCTTTCTTTATAGCCATTAAGATGGGCTCAACAGTTTTAATGATGCACTCGCAAGAAATAGTATTTGAAGCAAAAGAGAGCATCAAGAGGCAAATTCAAAACAAATTTAAGTCTAACATGCTTCCTATGAAAAGGAATCTTGTAAATAAACAAGTTCATGAAGAGCAAAGTAACAAGCATAGGAAGATAGAACAAGTGTAGCTTCAAAAATTTCAGCACATAGAGAGGTGTTTTAGTAACATGAAAATTTCTACAACCATATTTTCCTCTCTCATAATAATATCCAGTGGCATCATGAGCAAACTTAACAATATAACTATCACATAAAGCATTCTTATCATGAGTCTCATGCATAAAATTATTACTCTCCACATAAGCATAATCAATTTTATTAGTTGTAGTGGGAGCAAATTCAACAAAGTAGCTATCATTATTACTCTCATCATCAAATATAGGAGGCATATTTTAATCATAATCAAATTTATCATCCATAACAGGCAGTACTAAAAGACCAATATCATTATAATCATCATAAATAGGAGGCAAAGTATCATCAAAGTAAATTTTCTCCTCAATGCTTGGGGGACTAAAAATATCATGCTCATCAAAGCCAGCTTCCCCAAGCTTAGAATTTTCCATATCATTAGCAACAATGGTGTTCAAAGCGTTCATACTAATATGTTCCATAGGTTTTTTAATTTTCGCATCAAACCATCCATGTCTTAAATCAGGAAATAAAATAAGAAGCTCATTGTTGTCCATTATGCCTAACTAGTGTAAACAAGAAACAAAAAGATGCAATTGCAGGATCTAAAGGAAATAGCTTCGAGCACACATACAACGGCAACAGAAAAGTACTTTACCTGGGACCGGAGTATGAGTGCCTTTTACCTTTCCTCCCCGGCAACGGCGCCAGAAAAGTGCTTGATGTCTACGCACGCTTCTATTCCTGTAGACAGTGTTGGGCCTCCAAGAGCAGAGGTTTGTAGAACAGCAGCAAGTTTCCCTTAAGTGGATCACCCAAGGTTTATCGAACTCAGGGAGGAAGAGGTCAAAGATATCCCTCTCATGCAACCCTGCAACCACAAAGCAAGAAGTCTCTTGTGTCCCCAACACACCTAATAGGTGCACTAGTTCGGCGAAGAGATAGTGAAATACAGGTGGTATGAATAAGTATGAGCGAGTAGTAACGGCGTCGGAAAAGTGCTTGCTGGCGTGCGGTTGATGGTAGTAATATTGCAGGAAGTAAAGATGCAGTAAAACAAGAAACAAGCAGACAATAGCGATATTTAGGAACAAGGCCTAGGGATCATACTTTCACTAGTGGACACTCTCAACATTGATCACATAACAGAATAAATAAATAGATGCTAGACTCTACACCCTCTTGTTGGATGATGAACACCACTAACTGTGTAGGATTACACGAACCCTCAATGTCGGAGTTAACAAGCTCCACAATATTCAATGTTCATATTTAAATAACCTTAGAGTGCACAACATATCAACATAACCAAACCAAGTACTAACATAGCATGCACACCTGTCACCTTCACACTACGAAAGGAGGAATAGATCACATCAATACTATCATAGCAATAGTTAACTTCATAATCTACAAGAGATCACAATCATAGCCTACGCCAAGTACTACACGATGCACACACTGTCACCATTACACCGTGCAGGAGGAATAAACTACTTTAATAACATCACTAGAGTAGCACACAGATAAATTGTGATACAAAACACATTGCAATCATAAAGAGATATAAATAAGCACTTCACTATGCCATTCATAACAGCGAATAAGTATTCTGTGAAATATAGCCTAAGAGACCCACACGGTGCACACGCTGTCACCTTTACACACGTGGGACAAGGAGTCTCCGGAGATCACATAAGTAAAATCCACTTGACTAGCATAATGACATCTAGATTACAAGCATCATCATATGAATCTCAATCATGTAAGGCAGCTCATGAGATTATTGTATTGAAGTACATAGGAGAGAGATTAACCACATAGCTACCGGTACAGCCCCGAGCCTCGATGGAGAACTACTCCCTCCTCATGGGAGACAGCAGCGTTGATGAAGATGGCGGTGGTGTCGATCGAGGAGCCTTCCGGGGGCACTTCCCCGTCCCGGCGGAGTGCCGGAACAGAGACTCCTGTCCCCCAGATCTTGGCTTCGCGATGGCGGCGGCTCTAGAAGGTTTCTCGTACCGTGGCTTTTTCGTCTCGTGTTTTAGGTCAAGGACCTTTATATAGGCAAAGAGGCAGCGTCAGAAGGTCAACGAGGCGACGACACAACAGGGGGGCGTGGGCCCCCCCTTGGCCGCGCCGGCCTACTATTTGGTGGGCCTGTGGCCCCCCTCTGGCGGCTCTCAGGTGTTCTGGAAGCTTCATGCAATCCTAAGATGCTGGGCGTTGATTTCGTCCGATTCCGAGAATATTTCCTTACTAGGATTTCTGAAACCAAAAACAGCGAGAAAACAAGAATCGGCCCTTCGGCATCTCGTCAATAGGTTAGTTCCGGAAAATGCATAATAATGACATAAAGTATGCATAAAACATGTAGATATCATCAATAATGTGGCATGGAACATAAGAAATTATCGATACATCGGAGACGTATCATTTACCTCAATGCCTCTGTGAGAGACTATGAAGCCAAGGAGTTTTCCGGCTGGCACGCCAAAGACGCACTTCAGCGGATTCAACATCATCTTGTACCGACGGAGATTGTCGAAGGTTTCTGTGAGGTCACTGATCAAGTCGGATCCTTTCCGGGTCATGACCGCGATGTCGTCGACGTAAGCGCGCACGTTCCGGCCAATTTGGTCCTTCAGGCACCACTGCATCGTACGTTGGTAGGTGGCACCTGCATTTTTCAAACCAAAAGGCATGGTGACATAGCAGTAAGTGCCGAAAGGGGTGATGAACGAAGTCGCCTTTTGGTCAGACTCCTTCATCCGGATCTGATGATACCCGGAATATGCGTCAAGAAAACACGAAGTTCCGCCCCGCCGTCGAATCAATGACTTGGTCAATGCGCGGCAGGGGAACGGATCCTTCGGACAATGCTTGTTCAAGCCGGAGTAATCGATGCACATTCTTAGTATTTCAGTGTTCTTTTTGGGTACAAGGACGGGATTTGCGACCCAATCAGTATGAATAGCTTCTACTACAAAACCTGCATCTAGTAACTTAGCTAGTTCCATTCCTATGGCGCGGCGCTTCTTATCTCCAAAGCGTCGCATAGCTTGCTTCACCGGTTTAGCCCCCGGATTTATGTTGAGGTAGTGCTCGGCGAGTTCCCTAGGTACTCCGGACATGTCAGAAGGTTGCCATGCGAAGATATCCATGTTAGCGCAAAGGAACTCGACGAGCGCGTCTTCCTATTTGGGGTCCATGTTGGCTCCGACTGAAACCTGTTTGGAGGCGTCTCCTACGATGAGGTCGTGCTTCTTGGTTTCTATCGCGGCCTTGAACGAGGTCTTCTGTTCGGAGATCTGCTTCTTGGTGGTCTGCATCTCAGTCGGATCCACCGCGGCTCTGTAGCCTTGCAGCTCCTCTCCAGATATCACAGACTCTGCGAAGGCGGCTTCGCCTAACTCGCATTCATGAGCCTTCTTGTAGTCTCCGGATACGGTAATCATACCTTTGGGACCTAGAATCTTGAGCTTGTTGTAGATGTAGCACGCTCTTGCGTGAAACTTGTGGTAGGTGGGCCTGCCGAAAATGACGTGGTAGGAGCTCTTGAAGGGCACGACCTCAAACGTGATCATCTCTTGGCGGAAATTATTTGCATCGCCGAAGGCCACGGGAAGTCTAATGCTGCCCAAGGAATTTGCCTTTTTACCCGGAACCACACCATGAAATTCAGTGGTGCTGTGCTTTAGCTGTTCCTTGGTAAGGTTCATCCGCTCCAGAGTTTCCAGGTACATGATGTTCGGGCTGGCTCCGCCATCCATGAGGCACTTGGAGAAGTCATACCCATCGATGCGGGGACTTACGACCAAGGCATAGCACTCTTTCGGAATGACAGTAGGGATGATCCTGTCTATCAAACGTACACGGAGTTTCCGACCACCCGACATACTTGCGGCACGGCGGAACCGTGGCGTTCGGGATCCGAGAGCTGATTTGCTTGCACGGACTGTTGGAGTTCCAAGGAAAGTGTGGTATGCGCCCGCACTCTTTTTATCGAAGGGGTTGGGTTTAGCTGCGGATTCGGCTTTGGGATCCGGCGAAGCGTCATCCTCGTCCATCGCCTCGGAACTGTCTTCCTCCTTGTCCTTGTTCTTGCCATTACCTCCTTTGCCGCGTGGGCGGTGCTTCAGGGCTCGCTTGAATCCTGCTTCCGGGTCAGATTTTAGATCATTAACCCACTTGCAGTTGCGGTTGGTGTGAGTGGACTTCCCTGTAGCCGGATCCAGGTGGGCCAGGCAAGGCATGTCTCTGTACTCTTCATAAGTTTGGGGGGCGCGGGTTCCGGCAGCGGTGACTTCATCACCACGATGCTGGCCCCTTCCAGCACCGCCACCGCGGCCTCTTCCGCCTCCTTGGCCTCCGCGCTGGAAGGCCATGGCGATCAAGTCGGATCCGCCACTCTTTTGGTCATCAGGGGGGTTTTTCCGCTTGGTGCCGCTGCTGCTACCGTTGTCACGGTTCTTCTTTTGCTGATGCAGGGGGATTGCTGTAGCTGCTAGATCTCCGCCTGCGTCGTCATCGGCGGCAGTATGATCACTGGCGATGGTGATCATGTCATCCAAAGTCAGTTTATTTGCATTGACCAAGCAGGTCAGCTTGTGCCGCAGCAGTCCTCCCCTCTGCAAGCCACCAATGAAGGTGTGCATTGATGTGCAGTTATCGACGTTCTCGCACTCGTTTCTGCATGCCAACCATCGGGTGAGGAAATTCCTCGATGTTTCACCCTTCTTCTGGATACATGCCTGTAGGTCGCTTGTTGTGGCAGGTCTCTTGTAGGTGCCCCTGAAGTGTTTCTCGAAGGCGTTCTTCAGGTCAAACCAGCAAAAGATGGAGTTCTTCTCGAGGTCACTGAGCCAGATCCGGGCTGGACCTACAAGGTACAACTGAAGCATGCGGCAGGCAATATTAGGGGTTCCTCCGGCGAAGGTTACTGCATTATAGTAGTCCTCGATCCAGGTATCCGGCCTTTCCGTGCCATCATAATTCTTCAGGTTTCCGGGTAGCTTGAGGTTCATCCTTGGCTTTGGTTCCTCACGAATCATCCCGCCAAAGCATTTTGGGCCAATGTAGTCAGATCTGTAATCATTGAGGCGTTCTCGGGCATCACATGGGCCGCCGCCCGGGGTTTTTGCGCGAGAACGAGATCTCCGGCCACCGCCTCCGCCTCCGCCACTAGGTGGTGGTGAGGGAGATCTGCGAGGGGGCCTGTAAGATTTTTTGCTTCCGCCCTCTGACTCCCGGCGATCTTCCCGTGGCTCGCTCCGGCTCCGGTGGCTACCTTCACCTTGGTGATAGTCTCCTCCGTCGTTCCGGCTTCGGCGGGGCTCCGGCTCACGTTCCGCGTTCCGGCTCCTCCTGGGCTCAGGCTCGTGATCGTTGTGCTGGCTCCGACGTGGTTCCGGCGTACGCTCCCTGGTTCTCGGCGGCGGCATGTCGCGGATGTTGATTCCACCGGCCCCATGGGGCCTGGTGTTTCCGACTGGACTGCGGCGGCGAGGAGGCGGGGGACGCGGGTACCCGTTAGGTGGAGGTGACGGGTTCCGGTACTTATCCCTACCAGTGTACATTGCATCCTTTCCTTTCCTCGGATCTGACGGAGGTGTCTTTGATGGTACAGGGATCGGATTCGGGTGTTCTTTTGTTTTTCTTCTACGCTCCGTGGATCCGGTGCGCGATTCATCATCAGGGTGGCGATTGACGCGGGCGTCCTTCTGCGCGGTAGAGATACAGTGATCCGGATTAGATTCCAACCTGCGCGAAGTATCTGCCTTACTCTGCTGCTTCATTGCTGAAGCCACGAGCGTACGAACGTAGGCGATGTCAATCTCCTCATCCTTCTTTTTCAAGATCTCCGCGGCCTTTTTCATGTTGTCCTTTGGGGTCGCAAGTGGCTGTTGCTCAGTGGGGGTCGCGAAAGTGATCTTTCGAGGGGGGATAGCCTCCCGCCTGATTTGATCGACCTCCTGCTGAAGCTCGGTGACCTTGTCTCTCCAGTGCTGTTGAAGCTCCTTGACTTTAACAAGTTGTTGGTCAACCTCAAGTTCTCGCTGCTGGAACCCTTCCACGAATTGCGCAGCTTCTTTCCTTTCATCTAGCATTGCTGTTGCGGTTCGAGCGATTTTCTGGGCTGTTGCCAGCATCTCGCGCCTTTTGGCTTCTAGCGCCTCCGGGTCTGCAGCCTCCTCGGGGGTTATTGGTTTGTTGAGGATCGCAGAGTGTGCTATTGCGTCCATGCCTTCCTGCTAAACCAGTTCTTCTGGCGACAGGACTTCCTGACGCGGTCGTTCCCGCGATAGCGGAGTACCATCGTAGGATGGCTGTGGGTCGAAAGTGGTTTGCCCATCTGCCGATTCCTACTGATCCAGTGCGGCCAAGGTTGCGAGAACCTGCTTTGGCTGGGCGGAATCTACTTCAGGTTGTTCACCGTATCCGAATTCCTGCACCTTGCGATCGAAGTCATCAGTATCCATGGAGGGGGTGTCGTCGGAGGTTGGGCTGAGGTTGCCCAGGATCGATTCTTCACCCGGGGCGTCGCTTTCTCCGACAGCCTCCTGCTGATCCGGAGCGTCGCCGTTTTCCGGTGCCTCTTCCTGCATGGGGCCTGCTCCGACTTCTTGAGGGGCGGCCGCTGCGGTGTGGGCTATGAAGTGCACGAAGTGACACCTTTGCTTCTCTAACACCTGGGAGACCCAGGCGGATCTGCTTTGGTCTTCCACCTTTGTTTCCTGCTCAGGGGCGGATTGGGTGGGCTTTGAGTTTTCTAGATCTAAGGCGGGATCTTCCTTAAAAATTCCTGCGACTCAGATCGGATCTTTGCGACTGCATCCCGCTCAGCGGCGGTCGCGTCAGCGTTACTTACCAGTGTGTTCCCGTCGGAATCGACGGTCTCGCCGATGAAGATGTGGATGCCGCCTACTGGGACGATGGAGAGCTTGACGGGAGCGGTCTTAGCCGGAATCCAGCATTCGTCCGGAGGGACGATCGGAAAGTTTCCGGCGTAAAGAACACGCCCCACCGCGATCGTGTCGTCGTAGCTTCCCATGGCGGAACCCTCCCAGTTCCGGCCTCCAGCCGTCGCAGGCCCCACGGTGGGCGCCAACTGTCGTTGCCTATTCGACGGTACCTCGGAGGAGGGATCCTCACGAGGGGGAGAAGAAGTAGGGGCCATAGGGCGGGGTGCACACGGGACGGTGGTACGCGATTTACCCAGCTTCGGAACACCTGCACGAGGACAGGGCCTACTGCTGCTTGTCTGGAATTATCTGGGCGCTTTCGCGTTGTTACAATGAGTTGTGGTTGTGCCTCTAGGGCTCCCGGGATCCGGCTTATAAAGGCGCTCGGATCTAGGGTTTACACGGAGAGTCCTAGCCGGAATACAAGTTGCCTAACTATGGTACAATATCTTGCCGTGTACGTCAAGGATCCGCCTTCCTTCGAGGACGTGCTGGATCCGGATACTTCATGGGCCTTCACGGATCCGGCCTCCTTCGTAGGTCGGTTGGGATCCGGCTTCCTGCTCCTGGACTGGACTTCATCCTTCAGGATCTACAGCAACTAGGCTGCCCGATGGGCCACATGCCACATCACCATCTGTGGGCCACCCGGGCTTGCCGGATCTAGGCCATGCCGTTGATATACCCATAAAGTATACCCACAACACCGAGGATTGGCTAGTTGATTACCTCGAGACGGTGAAATTGATAGGTGGAACCAGGGCAACAGCTATGCAGAGAATCCAAGTGCACTTAAGTAGAGCAGCACGATCATGGATAAAGAAGTTACCTCCGGGGTCCATCGACAGTTGGGATAGTTTCGAGGACGTTTTCATGAAAAATTTCCGATCCACATGCAAAAAACCCGCGTCACTAGAAGAGTTGAGGGCTTGCAGGCAGAAGTATGACGAACCAATGAGAAAATACATCCAGAGGTGGAATATCATCAAAAACTCGGCAGAGAAAATATCTGACGAGAGGGCAATAGATGTGTTTGTGGCAGGAATTCGATGGAGAGATTTTGTCGAAGACTTGGGGAGAACCAATCCAAGGACAATATCAGCATTAATGGAAATAACGAACAGGTGGGAAGATGGAGAAGATGTTGTTCACAACAAGCGGCATAGGTCACCAGAGGAGGACCACAGTCGAAACTTCCAAAACAGACGAGGATTCTCTCGACAGTTCTCGAGTTATGATGCTCCTGGCCAAATATCAGCTGGTTTCCGAGGAAACACTAGAGGAAACAGTCGAGATGATTATCAAAGAAGTAGTGTTGTGGGTATACTTCATGGGTGTACCATCGACAGTGCCTAGATCCGGCAAGCCCGGGTGGCCCACAGATGGTGATGAGGCATGTGGCCCATCGGGCGGCCCAGTTGCTGTTGATCATGAAGGAAGAAGTCCAGCCCAGGATCGCAAGCCGGATCCGTACCGACATTAGGAGTAACCCGGATCCGTGGAGGCCCATGAGGAACCCGGATCCGAGACGACGTATATGGAAGGCGGATCCGTGACGTGCACGGCAAGATATTGTACCGTAGTTAGGCTATCCGTAATCCGGCTAGGACTCTCCATGTAAACCCTAGATCCGTGCGCCTTTATAAGCCGGATCCCGGGAGCCCTAGAGGCACAACCACAACTCATTGTAACAACGCGAAAGCGCCCGGATAATTCCGGACAAGCAGCGAGTAGGCCCCGTCATCGTGCAGGTGTTCCGAAGCTGGGTAACTCGCGTACCACCGTCCCGTGTGCACTCCGCCCTATGGCCCCTACTTCTTCTCCCCCTCGTGAGGATCCCTCCTCCGAGGTACCGTCGATTAGTCCAACGTACGATGCAGCGGTGCCTGAAGGACCAAATTGGCCGGAACGTGCACGCCTACGTCGACGATATCGCGGTCATGACCCGGAAAGGATCCGACTTGATCAGCGACCTCACAGAAACCTTTGAGAACCTCCGTCGGTACAAGATGATGTTGAATCCGCTGAAGTGCGTCTTTGGCGTGCCAGCCGGAAAACTCCTTGGCTTCATAGTCTCTCACAGAGGCATTGAGGTTAACCCGGAAAAGATCAAGGCAATCCTGTGTATCAAACGGCCAACTTGTCTCAAAGATGTGCAACGACTAACTGGTTGTGTCGCAGCAATCAGTAGGTTTGTTAGCCGTCTTGGCGAGAAGGCGCTACCTCTGTACAAGTTGTTGAAGAAAACAGACAAATTTGTCTGGGACGACGCAGCTGACGCAGCTCTTCGAGGATTGAAGGAAATACTCACCTCCCCACCTATCTTGGCAGCCCCAGCAGAATCAGAGCCAATGCTCCTTTATCTGGCAGCTACCAACAAAGTCATCAGCCTCGTCATCGTGGTGGAGCGAAAGGAAGAAGGTCATGAATATGACGTCCAAAGACATGTCTACTACATAAGCGAAGTGCTAACGGAGTCAAAGCAAAGATACCCTCACTTTCAGAAGCTAGCTTATGGAGTTTTCCTAGGCAGCCGGAAGCTGAGACACTACTTCCAAGAGCACCCAAGAATGAGTTGTGAGCAAGGCTCCGCTGTCAAAAATTCTCAACAACGCTGACGCAACAGGACGGACGGCTAAATGGGGCATTGAATTATCCGCCTTCGACATCGCTTACAAGCCAAGGACCGCGGTAAAATCCCAAGTCTTGGCGGATTTCGTTGCAGATTGGACAGAAGCTCCGGATGCAAGTCTGGAGCCGGAACCAGAAACATGGGTTATGCACTTCGATGGATCCAAGCAGCATCAAGGCTCAGGAGCCGGAGTCACCCTGAAGTCCCCTACCGGAGAAGAACTGCAGTACGTTCTGCAGATCCACTTCGAAGCTACAAACAACATGGCGGAATACGAGGCTCTAAGTTCTCAAAAAAAAAATACGAGGCTCTACTACACGGACTGCGCATCGCTAAGGAAATAGGGATCAAGCACATCATCTGTTGCGGAGATTCCGACCAGGTGACACAGCAGGTAGCCGGAACCTGGAACGCCAGAAATTCCGTCATGGCGGCCTACAGAGACGAAGTTGATGAGATCGCCAAGAGCTTCCTCGGATACGAAGTCAAGTACGTCAGAAGAGACGATAACACAGCAGCAGATATGCTATCTAAGCTCGGATCCGGCAGAAAGCCAATTCCGCCTGGAATCTTCCTGGAGCATCTCCGGATACCCTCGGTGAAGGGCGCTAACCCGGAAAACCCAGAAGTGGCAGTGTCTCCGGCCAGAGAGGTATTAGCTACCATTCCGGCTTGGACACAACCTTTCCTGGACTACCTCATCGATCAGAAGTTGCCGGAGGACGAGGTCCTCGCGCGCCAGATCATCAGACGAGCACGATCCTACACAATTGTTGATGGACAGCTCTACAAACGAAGCGCAACAGGGGTGTTTCTCAAATGCGTCTCCAATCAAGATGGCATTGAAATCCTCAGAGAGATCCACGCAGGGGACTGCGGGCACCATGCCGCTCCCAGGTCACTCGTTGCAAAAGCTTTTCGGCTAGGCTTTTATTGGCTCACAGCTAAAGAAGATGCTGACAAAATAGTCAAGACCTGCGAGGTTGTCAGTACTACGCTACTCAACCAAACGCTCCAGCCCAAGAGCTGAAGACCATACCTATCACCCGGCCATTTGCGGTCCGGGGGCTCGATATGGTTGGTAAGTTAAAAGATCATCTCCTGGCGGATTTGAATACCTTTTGGTCGCTGTTGACAAGTTCAGCAAGTGGATCGAAACAAAGCCAGTGAGAAAAGCCGACGGTGCTACGGCACTAAAATTCGTCTGCAGCCTCGTGATGAGATTCGGCATCCCACACAGCATAATCACAGATAATGGCACAAACTTCGCTCAAGGAGAGTTGAGGGATTATTGTGACACGATGGGGATTCGACTGGACCTTGCATCTGTGGCTCATCCACAATCTAATGGTCAAGTTGAAAGAGCTAACGGTCTAATATTATCAGGAATTAAGCCGCGCCTTGAAGAACCGCTGCGACGAGCAGCCGGAGCTTGGGCTGACGAGTTGGAAGCTGTACTGTGGAGTTTACGAACTACCCCTAACGGATCAACAGGGTTTACCCCATTTTTTCGATATACGGATCCGAAGCCGTGCTTCCCTCCGACATCATCCACGACTCACCGCGAGTTTCCGCCTACAATGAAGAAACAGCTGACGAGGCCGGACAGCTATCCGTGGACCCGATCGAGGAAGCTCGGAACTTAGCGGACCGCAGATCCGCCATCTACCGAGAGAAGCTCCGACGTTATCACAGTCGTCGAGTCCGGATACGCTCCTTCATGGCAGGAGACCTGGTCCTCCGCCTTCGACAGGTGAAAGACCATAAGCTGCAATCTCCATGGGAAGGACCCTTCGTAGTTAGCAAAGTGCTTCATAACGGGTCGTAATACCTTGTTGATTTCCGCGAGCTGAGGGATAGACCTGCTAACTGGCGCCGGAAACGCAAGCGTGAGGATCCGGATGACATCTACGATGAAACAGATCGCCCTTGGAATATCGCACAGCCTACGTCCTTTCTACACTTAGCATATTTTTTCCGAGTTACAAACTCTGTAATAGTTATACATGATCAATGAAATAAAGCTTATGGTTCACTCTTTGAGTCTTTTACCTCCTTTACTTGTTCATTTTAGATCGTATATGTTTTTTCCGACTAAAACCACAGAGCTGGATGTTTTCCGCCTAGGCGTGTATAAAAGTTGTGATTTCTAAAACCGTCCTTTAGGACGTAAGCTTAAGTTTTCTGATTAAGTTGTTATCTGTTGCGAACTCGTGGATTCCTAGTAGCGATTTCCAGCACCTATGCCTGGGGGCTTGTTTCCGCGGTTATGGACGGATTGACATTGGGCTTCGTCGCCGCTGGCGAGCATTTCCGGCTAAGGTTTTCCGGCTCGTGGAGGGTCAAGCGGGCAAGCCGGAAAAAAAAACGAAATCAGCACTTGCTTTCTGACATAAAACGAAACATGCACATAATATTAAACGGATAGCAGGATAAGTGTTTCCGCCCCATGCATAGTTGTTTCGTTCCTAGCTACTTAAGAATTTAATGTCTTATTACATACCCTCGCTGGGGCCAAAATGATGCATTGTTTTTCCCACAGGAATAAAAGTTTTCACTCCCCCTTAGCCGGAGAAGTCTTGCCCTCTGGATCTTTTTCCTTGGCGCCTTCGGCCGGAGAAGACACGTCTTCGTCACTTTCTTTTTCTTCAGCAGCAGCAGTGCTGGTCTTGGGTTCCTCTTGGGGAGCATCTTTGGAGCTGGTCCAGGTAAACTGGGTTCCGGATTCCGCAGGTCGCGCCTTGGCAGCGAGCTCCTTCTGAAGTTCCGCTTCTAAGGGCTCGTCAGCAGGAAGGACGACCTTGTCGTAGAATTCCTCGTGCCGGATCCTGCGCGCGATACGGGTGTCGTAGCCGCTCACTGCATCCAGGAGCGCGCTAACATCCGCATCCGGAGGAACGCCCGTGGTTACCTGATCAAGATCAAGATCCGCATTATGTGCTAGGCACATGGTCAAGGCCATTGCAGCTGCGCCTCGGGCTGATGATGCTTGCAGATCCGTCACTAGCTCCGGCAGAACATCCATCTTTCCAATAAGTTTCCGGACGTCGCAAGTACGGCTCCTCTTGATGGATAAGTTATAACATATCTTGCGGGAGGCGGAGATGAGATCTTTGCAGTCATCGCCTGCAAGTTGAAGAAGGTCATCCCGTGGGAACAAATTCCGGCGCTCTTCCGAATACCCAAGCGGCTCTGCATAAAACAGTCAGGATATAAGCATGCAATTTTGAGCATAAAGTAAAACGTCGGAACAAATATCTGGGCAAGGTTCCAGTATCGGTACCCAAGATGTTCTCATTGAGCAAATCCCAGTGCTGTTCCGCGGTCTCCATATACTTCCGGAGTCCATTGAGCTCTTTTTGCTGACGTTTGATGGTCTCACTGTCAACATTTGTCTTCAATATCAGCTCGCCCTTTTCCCTGATGAACTCGGAATTTTTCTCCGCCAGCTGCTTTTCGGCCTGCTCCCTCTTTAGTTCCGCCTCCGTTAGTTTCGTTTCCAGATCTTGGTACGAGGAGCGCAGGTTCTCAAGTTCGGTTGAGGCTGTAGCAAGGGAAGAGGATGCGCCTATAATAATAAAAGTTAACAGCAAGTTTAAAGTCGGAATTTGGTTAATAACGAAGAAGGCGGAAACCAACCTTGGGCGTCTGCCAGTTGTTTAGCCAGCTCCGCATTCTCATCCTTCAGAGTCCGGATATTTTCCGCCTGGCTCAGAGTAACGCGGCGTTGCAGGGCAATGTTCTTGTGCAGCTCGTAGTGCAGCGCCTGCTGTTCCTGTAAAACATAAACAGAGCAGGAGTAAAAATTCCGCCTGTAGCAGTGGTTTCTTGTAAAGCATCATTGCCGGAATCTTTCCGCCATAATGCTTGGGGGCTACTGGTCCAATTTAAAAACTCTCCCGGAAATAACCTTTTCTCTAAGCATATAAGCGCTAACTATTATTTGAGTTTCCGCATACATGCTTGGGGGCTACTGGGGAGTACCTTTTGCTTACAGATGAGCTTGTCGAAGAACTGGCCGACATCCTTTTTAAAATCTTGGATCTCCGATGTCGCGGCATCAGGTTTCCCCCAGGCATTGTTCAGCATGGCGTTGAGCAGGTCTTGTTCAAGCTCCCATTTCTCCGCCTCGGACAGCTTGTTGAAAAACTTGGTAGCATACGCCTTGGGGGTGGAAGTGATGTCAGCCGGATCTCCAAAGTTCTTCGGGAAAACGACGATGTCGCCAGCGCCATCTCCGGCCTTCTCAGAAGAAGTTACTTCAGCCTCTCCTTGGCCTTGTTTTTCCGCGTCTTCTTGGGCAGGGCCTTTGGCCTTAGCATCTTCTTCGCCCGCATGCCCGCTGCTAACCGGAATTACTTCCGGCGGAGTATTTGCGGCAGGAGGGGGAGATGGATCAGCCTGGGGGGGAGACGGTTGAGGAGTTGGGTGGGAGGCACTTGGTGGAGCCGGAGTAGCTGGACCGACTGCCGGAGATTTCTTCATGTATTTGGTGATGGGCTCCTGGCTGGCGGTCCGCGTGGCAGCGGTTTTCGGATTCCTGCAAACAAGTGAAAGGGTTCAGACAAGAGATAATTTCGCCAAGATAAAGTTGCATCATGTTCGGAAACTTACGGGGCGCCGGGGATGATGGGGCGCGTGCCTTGGCCAGCCGTTGAGAGCATCCTTATACGCGCACGCTCCGCTTTCCTTGAGTCAAGCGGAGGTGGTTTTGTCGTTTTTGGTTTCTTGGCGGAGGCCTCGCCGCTAGCTCCGGCCTCAGAGCTGGAAGCCTTGGCGCGGGGACTCTTTGTAGGTCGAGGGGCCGCCTTGCGAGGTGCCTGTTCCTCTTCCTCCTCGTCGTCGTCCGGAGCCTCCTCCGCCGTGTCGTCGGTGACGGGGACGCGAAGAATGGTGCGGAAGCTTTCCTCCGCCAAAGTGTTGAGCTGGAAGGAAGATGAATAAGAGTTAAGTTAAACACCCAAAAGCTTGTGAAGTTTGAAGCAGCGAAAAGAACAAAGCTTACCGGAGGACATTGGTCGTTCGTGTAAATGTCTTTAGTCAGTTCCGGGACCTGTTGGCCCCTCGGAATCTTCACCAACGTCTTGATCCTTCTCTTCAGAGAGTCGGCCGGAAGATCGTGGCGGGTAACCCGGAGAAGATCATCCGCCCCGGTATAAGCGCACATCAGGCGCGCGTTGTAGCGTAGAGGCTGGATTCTCCGGGAGAACCAGCTAAGTGTGAGCTGGGCTCCGGTTAGTCCGTCGTGGACTAGCCAGGAGATTCTCCGCGCAGCCTTCTCCAGGATCGGGGTCTGGGCGAGCGAAGGGACGAAGCTCCAGCTTGCAAGTTCTTCCGGAGGTTTGTTTACGAACTGAGGCAGACCCTCATGGACCTTCGGAACTCAGGCATTCTTCTCATAGAACCATCCGGCGTTCCAGTACCGGACGGATTCGTGCGAGTCGTGGGGAGGGTACATGCGGCTAGGGCGGAGCATGAACGTCATGCTTCCGCAGTTCACCATTGCTTTGTCCTTGGTTTCTTTCTTCACCCGGAAAAAGAATTGCCACAACTTGACATCTGGCCGGATCCCAAGATGTCCTTCGCAGAGAGTCACGAAGTTGGATAAGAGAAGGTATGAATTTGGGCAGATGTTGTGGGGATGGAGCCCGTAGGTGTTGAGTATGGAGAGAAAAAACTCCGAACAGGGAAGTGAAAGTCCGCGTTCCACCCAAGCCTTGGTCATAACTATTTCTCCGGCTTCTGGCTTGGGGACGTCGGAATCACGAGTGAAACTCCAATGTGAGGAGATCATTCCTTCGTTCTGGAGCTCCCTAAGCTCCACGTCGGTAGTCTCGCAAGGCCACCATTGACCCCTTTCTCCTTCGCGGATCCGGGCCTTGGACGCCCTCTTGTTTTCCGTCTCCTGTACCTTTGCTGCCATCCGAGCTTGCCCCTCGAGTTCTTCTTGGAGCTCTTGGAGGGAAGGGATCCGGCTTGGAGCGGTGCTGGAAGATGCGGAAAAAGGTTGAGCTAGTCTTATGTCGGAAATATATGGTGGCAGGAATGATATGGGATCCGGGCATATGGGTTCTAGTTGATTGGGATCCGGGCTACTCGGAGAGCTACCAGTACAATGTGACGATTCGAGTGGCATGCTTCCGGCTGCACCCATACAAACTATTTGAGTACCCGGATCACTAAGGCTATCTTCTACACTAAGTTATCTTCTACAAGGCCGGCGAACTTACCGCTAATGGCGCGGTGGCTCGACGGAGCTCCGGCGAAGATGAGGTCGCCGAACTTGAAGGAAATCGTCCCGCGTGACCACGGATCGGCGGCGGAGCGAATTTCTCGTTCAAACGTGAGAATCTTGGCACGAGGGAGGCCTTGGTTTGGCGGCGCGCGGGGTTCACCGTGGCAGAGATCGCCGGAGTCGAGATCTGGCGGGCGGCGCGACGCGAGGAGGAAGACGAGGTGGAAAAGAGAGGTGAAAGAATGGATTTTTCACCGGGCCGCGGGGTATTTATAGGCCACGCGCGGAGATTCGGGATCCGGATCCGACGGTGGAAACTGAACAGTCACGCCGTTGGATGGATGACACGTGTTTAGGTCAAATGCGGTAAAACGACGTGGAGGTGATTTGACTGCGCACTCCCGAAAATTCCGGCTGAAGATTTGCGTCTGCGAAAATTTAGCGCGGGAAATGAGGAAGTTGTGCGCGGGGAATGAGGAACTTCCGTTGTTAAGTTTGATTTGACGATGAAAGATTTTCGGAACTGTTTGAGTCTTTTAAGATTCCGGGTAATTCCGTGAGAGCAAGTTGACTCTCGTTCGAGCAGGGAGTAACCCGGAAATGTTCTTTGGAACGTCGATGGATGAAGTCCCGCGGGATGGGAGCATTTTCCGGCTATAAGTTGGGAAAAAGAAGAAAATGCAAAGTTGGAGCTCTTCAAGTTTCTCCGCGTTACCAACGTTTGCCGGAGATCATGTTGGACCAGCAAAGGCGGAAACTGCAGGCGAAACTCGGAGAACTCTGGGGGCTACTGTTGTGGGTATACTTCATGGGTGTACCATCGACAGTGCCTAGATCCGGCAAGCCCGGGTGGCCCACAGATGGTGATGAGGCATGTGGCCCATCGGGCGGCCCAGTTGCTGTTGATCATGAAGGAAGAAGTCCAGCCCAGGATCAGTAAGCCGGATCCGTACCGACATTAGGAGTAACCCGGATCCGTGGAGGCCCATGAGGAACCCGGATCCAGTACGACGTATATGGAAGGCGGATCCGTGACGTGCACGGCAAGATATTGTACCGTAGTTAGGCTATCTGTAATCCGGCTAGGACTCTCCATGTAAACCCTAGATCCGTGCGCCTTTATAAGCCGGATCCCGGGAGCCCTAGAGGCACAACCACAACTCATTGTAACAACGCGAAAGCGCCCGGATAATTCCGGACAAGCAGCAGTAGGCCCCTGTCATCGTGCGGGTGTTCCGAAGCTGGGTAACTCGCGTACCACCGTCCCGTGTGCACTCCGCCCTATGGCCCCTACTTCTTCTCCCCCTCGTGAGGATCCCTCCTCCGAGGTACCGTCGATTAGGCAACGACAAGTAGCGACCAGCGAGGCGACAATAGAGATGATTCTCGTAACAATAGACAAAATAGTGGACCAAGGTTCTAGAGACCATATGTATCTCCCGAGGATATGATGAATGGACCGTGTCAGATGCACTTTTATCTTGATAATAACGGGAAGAGACAGTCAGGACATCTGCAGAAGGACTGTCGAAATTTTCAAGCAATGTTGAGATTTGCAGGGCAAGCTAATGCTCAAGCAACGAATAGAAACCCCCAGGGGCCAAGGAGTGAGATCCACCTTCCACCTCCTCCCGCAATTACGGACGAAAATCAACACCAGCTCAGAATAGCGGCAGCACCACAACCACCTCCATATATCGACCCCAATTTCAACGGCGCGGTCTCGATGATTCAGAAAGCTAGGCCATCCAACAGGGCCCAGAAAGTAATCTCGCGTCAAGTATTTATGGCAGAAAAGATGCCTCCACCAACAATTGAGTACCTGAATTGGTCAGGACAGGACATCGGCTTCACAATAGCGGACCACCCGCAGCAAGTTCCTCGACCAGGGCAATCAGCACTTATTTTACCAGCGGTGATCGCAGGATTCGATGTTTCTCGAGTATTCATAGATGGAGGCACCAGTTTAAACCTTATTTATGTAGATACACTAAGGAAGATGAACATATCCCTGATGAACTTAAAACCATCCGATACACGTTTCCATGGAATCACACCAGATAAGCCAAGTTATCCGCTGGGAAAAATCAATCTCGATGTTCAGTTTGGAACCCGAGAAAACTACAGGATAGAGAGACTGGAGTTCGAAGTCGTGGATTTCCCGTCACAGTATCTCGGGATACACGTTGAGCATGAACATTATATCTGGATCTTGTTTAATGCAAGACGGTTATTCATTTAAGTCTGAGAATAATGGTTGTTCTATTTTTATGAATAATATCTTTTATGGTCATGCGCCTGAGATGAATGGTTTATTCTTGTTAAGTCTCGATAGTAGTGATACACATGTTCATAACATTGATGCTAAGCGAATTAAATTGAATGATAATTCTACTTATATGTGGCACTGTCGTCTTGGTCATATTGGAGTGCATTCCGATGGACTACTTGAGTCACTTGACTTTGAGTCACTTGATAGATGCGAATCATGTCTAATGGAAAAAATGACTAAGACTCCATTCTCTTGTATAATGGAGCGAGCTACAGACTTATTGGAAATCATACATACCGATGTGTGCGGACCAATGAGTGTAGCCTTGCACGGTGGTTATCGTTATGTTCTAACCTTCACAGATGATCTGAGTAGATATGGGTATATCTATTTCATGAAACATAAATCCGAAACTTTTGAGAAGTTTAAGGAATTCCAAAGTGAAGTAGAAAATCAACGTAACAAGAAGATTAAGTTTCTGCGTTCTAATCGCGGAGGCGAATATCTGAGTTATGAGTTTGGCATGCATTTAAAGAAATGCAGAATACTTTCACATTTGACACCGCCGGGAACACCACAACGTAATGGTGTGTCCGAACGTCGTAATCAAACTCTCTTAGATATGGTTCGTTCTATGATGTCTCTTACTAATTTGTCGTTATCGTTTTGGGGTTATGCATTAGAGACAGCTGCATTCACTTTAAATAGGGCACCATCTAAATCCGCTGAAACGACACCGTATGAATTATGGTTTAATAAGAAACCTAAGTTATCGTTCCTGAAAGTTTGGGGTTGCGAAGCTTATGTAAAAAAGTTACAACCGGACAAGGTAGAACCCAAAACGGAGAAATGCGTCTTCATAGGATACCCTAAGGAAACTATTGGGTATACTTTCTATCACAGATCCGAAGGAAAAATCTTTGTTGCTAAGAACGGAACCTTTCTTGAGAAGGAGTTTCTCACTAAAGCAGTGACTGGAAGAAAAGTAGAACTCGACGAGGTTTTTGAACCTTCTCTCGAAGATCAGAGTAGCGCAGTTCCGGAAGATGTTCCTGTGCAGCCTACACCGATTAGAGAGGAAGCTAATGATAATGATCATGAAACTTCGAACGAAGTAGCTACTGAACCTCGCAGATCGACAAGGGAGCGTACCACTCCTGATTGGTATGATCCTTGTCTAAATGTCATGATTGTGGACAACAATGATGAAGACCCTGCGACGTATGAAGAAGCGATGATGAGCCCAAATTCCAACAAATGGCAAGAAGCCATGAAATCCGAAATGGGATCCATGTATGATAACAAAGTGTGGACTTTGGTAGACTTACCTGATAGCCGCAAGGCTATCGAGAATAAATGGATCTTCAAGAGAAAAACATATGCTGATGGTAATGTTACTATCTATAAAGCTCGACTTGTCGCAAAGGGTTTCCGACAAATTCAAGGAGTTGACTACGATGAGACTTTTTCACCTGTAGCGAAGCTAAAGTCTGTGAGGATTTTGTAAGCAATAGCTGCATTTTTAGATTATGAGATTTGGCAGATGGATGTCAAAACGGCGTTCTTAATGGTGACATTGAGGAAGAGTTGTATATGGTACAACCCAAAGGTTTTGTCGATCCTAAAAATGCTGACAAGGTATGCAAACTTCATCGTTCCATTTATGGACTGAAGCAAGCATCCAGGAGTTGGAACCGACGCTTTGATAAGGTGATCAAAGACTTCGGGTTTATACAGTGTCATGGAGAGGCCTGTATCTACAAGAAAGTGAGTGGGAGCTCTATAGAATTCCTGATATTATATGTAGATGACATATTATTGATTGGGAATGATATAGAACTATTAAGCAGTGTAAAAGGCTATTTGAATAAGTGTTTTTCAATGAAAGACCTTGGTGAAGCAGCGTACATATTAGGCATCAAGATTTATAGAGATAGATCAAGACGCCTAATAGGGCTTTCACAGAGTACATACTTGGACAAGATTCTAAAGAAGTTTAGAATGGATGAAAGTAAGAAAGGGTTCTTACCGATGTTGCCAGGTAAGTTCTTGAGTAAGACTCAAGGTCCGGCTACGGCAGAAGAAAGAGAGATGATGAACAAGATCCCCTATGCCTCGGCAGTAGGCTCTATCATGTATGTCATGCTGTGTACTAGACCGGAGATAGCACATACTGTTAGTTTGACTAGCAGATATCAAAGTGATCCAGGAATGGAACACTAGACAGCGGTCAAGAATATCCTGAAGTACTTGAAAAGGACTAAGGATATGTTTCTTTGTTATGGCGGTGACCAAGAGCTCGTTGTAACCAGCTACACCGATGCAAGTTGGAACACCGATCCCGATGACTCTAAGTCTCGTACTGGGTACGTGTTTATATTGAATGGTGCTGCAGTAAGCTGGTGCAGCTCCAAGCAGTGCACGGTGGCGAAGTCTTCAACAGAATCGGAATACATAGCGGCTTCGGAGGCTTCACCGGAAGCGGTATGTATGAAGAGGTTCGTTGTTGAGCTTGGTGTGGTTCCTAGTGCATTGGACCCACTAGTCATCTATTGTGACAACATGGGTGACATCGGCAATGCACAAGAACCAAGGTCACACAAGAAGCTGAAGCATATCAAGCTGTGTTTTCATTCGATTCGCGAGTACATCGAAGATGGAGAAGTAAAGATTTGCAAAGTACACACTGATCTGAATGTGGCAGATCCGTTGACTAAAGCTATCCCTAGGGCAAAGCATGACCAACACCAGAATGCCATTGGTGTTAGGTACCTTACAATGTAATCTAGATTATTGACTCTAGTGCAAGTGGGAGACTATTGGAGATATGCCCAAGAGGCAATAATAAATTGGTTATTATATATCTTTATGTTTATGATAAATGTTTACATACCATGCTATAATTGTATTAACCGAAACATTGATACATGTGTGTTATGTGAACAACAAGGAGTCCCTAGTAAGCCTCTTGTATAACTAGCTTGTTGATTAATAGATGATCATCGTTTCATGATCATGAACATTGGATGTTATTAATAACAAGGTTATGTCATTGAAGAATGATGTAATGTACACACCCAATTAAGCATAGCATACGATCACGTCATTAAGTTCATTTGCTATAAGCTTTCGATACATAGTTACCTAGTCCTTCGACCATGAGATCATGTAAATCACTTATGCCGGAAGGGTACTTTGATTACATCAAACGCCACTGCGTAAATGGGTGGTTATAAAGGTGGGATTAAGTATTCGAAAAGTATGAGTTGAGGCATATGGATCAAGAGTGGGATATTGTCCATCCCGATGACGGATTGATATACTCTGGGCCCTCTCGGTGGAATGTCATCTAATTAGCTTGCAAGCATATGAATGGTTCATAAGAGACCACATACCACGGTACGAGTAAAGAGTACTTGTCGGAGATGAGGTTGAACGAGGTATAGAGATACCGATGATCAAACCTCGGACAAGTAAAATATCGCATGACAAAGGGAATCGGTATCATATGTAAATGGTTCATTCGATCACTAAGTCATCGTTGAATATGTGGGAGCCATTATGGATCTCCAGATCCCGCTATTGGTTATTGGTCAGAGAGAAGTCTCAACCATGTCTGCATACTTCGCAAACCGTAGGGTGACACACTTAAGGTTTGATGTCGTTTAAGTAGATATGGAATTTGGAATGGAGTTCGAAGTTTTGTTCGGAGTCTCGGATTGGATCCAGGACATCACGAGGAGTTCCGGAATGGTCCGGAGAATAAGATTCATGTTTAGGAAGTCATTTTCCAAGTTTGAAAATGATCCGATGCATTTATGGAAGGTTCTAGAAGGTTCTAGAAAAGTCTGGAAGAAATCACCATGGAAGGTGGAGCCCCAGGTGGACTCTACCTAGCATGGCCGGCCAACCCCCTGATGTCTACGCACGCTTCTATTCCTGTAGACAGTGTTGGGCCTCCAAGAGGAGAGGTTTGTAGAACAACAGCAAGTTTCCCTTAAGTGGATCGAGGAAGAGGTCAAAGATATCCCTCTCAAGCAACCGTGCAATCACGATACAAGAAGTCTCTTGTGTCCCCAACACACCTAATACACTTGTCAGATGTATAGGTGCACTAGTTCGGCGAAGAGATAGTGAAATACAAGTTGTATGGATGTATATGAGTGGTAATAGCAATCTGAATAAAATATGGCAGCGAGTAAACATGCAACAGAACAGTAAATAAACGGAGATTCGATGTTTGGAAACAAGGCCTAGGGATCATACTTTCACTAGTGTACACTCTCAACATTGATCACATAATAAAACCACTCTACACTCTCTTGTTGGATGACAAACACCATTAATTGTGTAGGGCTACAAGAGCACCTCAATGCCGGAGTTAACAAGCTCCACAACATTCGATGTTCATATTTAAATAAACTTAGAGTGCATGATAGATCATTGCAATTATACCAAGTACTAACATAGCATGCACACTGTCACCATCACACTATGAAGGAGGAATAGATCACATCAATACTATCATAGTAATAGTTAACTCCATAATCTACAAGAGATTACAATCATAACCTACGCCAAGAACTACATGATGCACACACTGTCACCATTACATCATGAAGGAGGAATAGAGTACTTTAATAACATCACTAGAGTAACTAGATCACAAAGAGAGAGATGAACCACATAGCTACGGTACAGCCCTCAGCCTCGGGGGAGAATTACTCCCTCCTCATCATGGAGACAGCGATGGCGGTGAAGATGGCGGTGGAGATGGCTTCCGGGGGCACTTCCCCGTCCCGGCAGCGTGCCGGAACAGAGACTCCTGTCCCCCAGATCTTGGCTTCGCGATGGCGGCGGCTCTGGAAGGTTTCTCGTACCGTGGCTTTTTCCGTATCGAAGATTTAGGTCAGGGAGCTTTAAATAGGCGAAGAGGCGGAGTCGGAAGGGTTACGGGGGCGCCACACAATAGGGGGGCGCACCCCCTCCTTGGGCCGCGCCGGCCACCTGTGTGGTGGGCCTGTGGCTCTCCTCTGGCCCCTCTCGGGTGTTCTGGAAGCTTCGTGGAATTATAAGATGCTGGGCGTTGATTTCGTCCAATTCCGAGAATATTTCCTTACTAGGATTTCTGAAACCAAAAACAGCAGAAAACAAGAACTGACACTTCGGCATCTCGTTAATAGGTTAGTTCCGGAAAACGCATCAAAACGATATAAAGTGTGAACAAAACATGTAGGTATTGTCATAAAACTAGCATGGAACATAAGAAATTATAGATACGTTTGAGACGTATCAAGCATCCCCAAGCTTAGTTCCTACTCGCCCTCGAGTAGGTAAACGATAACAATGATAATTTCTTAAGTGACATGCTACCAACATAATCTTGATCAACATTATTGTAAAGCATATGAAGTGAATGAAGTGATAGTAAAGATAATGACTAAACAACTGAATCATATAGCAAAGACTTTTCATGAATAGTACTTTCAAGACAAGCATCAATAAGTCTTGCATAAGAGTTAACTCATAAAGCAATAGATTCAAAGTAGAAGGCATTGAAGCAACACAAAGGATGATTAAGTTTCAGCAATTGCTTTCAACTTGTAACATGTATATCTCATGGATAGTTGTCAACATAAAGTAATATAACAAGTGCAATAGGTAGATATGTAAGAATCAATGCACACAGTTGACACAAGTGTTTGCTTCTAAGATAGAAAGAAGTAGGTAAACTGACTCAACAATAAAGTAAAAGAAATGCCCTTCGCAGAGGGAAGCAGGGATTAAATCATGTGCTAGAGCTTTTTAAGTTTTGAAATCATATAGAGAGCATAAAAGTAAAGTTTTGAGAGGTGTTTGTTGTTGTCAACGAATGGTAGCGGGTACTCTAACTACCTTATCAACCAGACTTTCAAGAGCGGCTCCCATAAAGGATGTTATCTCTACCAGCAAGGTAGATCATCCCTCTTCTCTTTTGTTTACACATGTATTTTAGTTTTATTTATGATTGACACTCCTCCCAACCTTTTGCTTACACAAGCCATGGCTAACCGAATCCTCGGGTGCCTTCCAACATTCACTTACCATGGAGGAGTGTCTTATTTGCAAAATTAAGTTGCTTACTGATAGATCAGGGCAAAGCATGTGAAGAGAATTATTAATGCAAGTTAATTAATTGGGGCTGGGAACCCCATTGCCAGCTCTTTTTGCAAAGTTATTGGATAAGCGGATGAAGCCACTAGTCCATTGTGAAAGTCTGGCAGAAGTAAATGACAAGATCGAAAGATAAAACACCACATACTTCCTCATGAGCTATAAAACATTGACACAAATAAGAGATAATAGCTTTTGAATTGTTTAAAGGTAGCACATGAAGTATTTACTTGGAATGGCAGAAAAATACCATGTAGTAGGTAGGTATGGTGGACACAAATGGCATAGTTTTTTGGCTCAAGGATGTGGATGCACGAGTAGAAGAATTCCTCTCAATACAAGGCTAGGCTAGCAAGGTTGTTTGAAGCAAACTCAAGTATAAAACGGTGCAGAAAGACTCACATATGAACATATTGTAAGCATTATAAGACTTTACATCGTCTTCCTTGTTGTTCAAACACCTTAACCAGAAAATATCTAGACTCTAGAGAAACTAATCATGCAAACCAAATTTTAACAAGCTCTATGTAGTTCTTCATTAATAGGTGCAAAGTACATGATGCAAGAGCTTAAAAATGATCTATATGAGCACAACAATTGCCAAGTATCAAATTATTCAAGACATTATACCAATTACCACATGCAGCATTTTCTGTTTCCAACCATATAATAATGAACGAAGCAGTTTCAATCTTCGCCATGAACATTAAGAGTAAAGCTAAGAACACATGTGTTCATACGCAACAGCGGAGCGTGTCTCTCTCCCATACAAGCATGAATTTATTCAAACAAAACAAAAACAAACAGACGCTCCAAGTAAAGCACATAAGATGTGACCGAATAAAAATATAGTTTCAAGAGAAGAAACCTGATAAATTGTTGATGAAGAAGGGGATGCCTTGGGCATCCCCAAGCTTAGACACTTGAGTCTTCTTGAAATATGCAGGGATGGACCACGGGGGCATCCCCAAGCTTAGACTTTTCACTCTTCTTGATCATAGTATATCATCCTCCTCTCTTGACCCTTGAAAACTTCCTTCACACCAAACTCAAAACAAACTCATTAGAGGGTTAGTGCATAATCAAAAAATTCACATGTTCAGAGGTGACACAATCATTCTTAACACTTCTGGACATTGCACAAAGCTACTGGAAGTCAATGGAACAAAGAAATCCATCCAACACAAAGAAAAGAGGCAATGCGAAATAAAAGGCAGAATCTGTCAAAACAGAACAGTTCGTAAAGACGAATTTTTTAGAGGCACTCGGACTTGCTCAGATGAAAATGCTCAAATTGAATGAAAGTTGCGTACATATCCGAGGATCACGCACGTAAATTGGCAGATTTTTCTGAGTTACCTACAGAGAACCCTGCCCAAATTCGTGACAGACAGAAATCTGTTTCTGCCCAGTAATCCATATCTAGTATCAACCCTACTATCAAAGACTTTACTTGGCACAACATTGCAATAAAATAAAGATAAGGAGAGGTTTCTACAGTAGTAACAACTTCCAAGACACAACAAAACAGTAGCAAAATAAACACATGGGTTATCTCCCAAGAAGTTCTTTCTTTATAGCCATTAAGATGGGCTCAAGCAGCTTTAATGATGCACTCCCAAGAAATAAGAGTTGAAGCAAAAGAGAGCATCAAGAAGCAAATTCAAAACAAATTTAAGCCTAACCCACTTCCTATGAAAAGGAATCTTGTAAATAAACAAGTCATGTAGGCATAATGCAACAAGCATAGGAAAACTAGACAAGCGCAACTTCAAGATTTTCAGCATATAGAGAGGTGTTTTAGTAACATGAAAACTTCTACAACCATATTTTCCTCTCTCATAATGATTTTCAGTAGCATCATGAACAAACTCAACAATATAACTATCAAATGAAACATTCTTATCATGAGTCTCATGCAAAAAATTATTACTACTCCCAACATAAGCATAATCAATTTTATTAGTTGTAGTGGGAGCAAATTCAACAAAGTAGCTATCATTATTATTCTCATCATCAAATATAGGAGGTATAGTATCATCATAATAAACTTTATCCTCCATAGTAGGCGGCACCGTAAGACCACTATCATTATAATCATCATATATGGGAGGCATATCATAATCAACATAAACTTTCTCCTCAATACCCGGAGGGCTAAAGAGATCATTTTCATCAAAACCGACCTCCCCAAGCTTAGAATTTTCTATATCATTATCAAGAATGGTGTTCAAAGCGTTCATACTAATATTACTACTAGCATGCAAATAAGGTTCCACAGGTTTTTTAATTTTCGCATTAAACCATTCATGTCTGGACTCAGGAAATAGTTTAAAAAGCTCACAGATGTTTTCCATTATGCCTTACTAGTGTAAACAAGAAACCAAAAGATGCAATTGCAGGATCTAAAGGAAATAGCTTCGAGCACACACACAACGGCAACAGAAAAGTACTTAGTTACCTGGGACCGGAGTATGAGTGCTTTTTACCTTTCCTCCCCGGCAACGGCGCCGTAAAAGTGCTTGATGTCTACGCACGCTTCTATTCCTCGTAGACACCGTTGGGCCTCCAAGAGCAGAGGTTTGTAGAACAGCTGCAAGTTTCCCTTAAGTGGATCACCCAAGGTTTATCGAACTCGGGGAGGAAGAGGTCAAAGATATCCCTCTCAAGCAACCCCGCAATCACGATACAAGAAGTCTCTTGTGTCCCCAACACACCTAATACACTTGTCAGATGTATAGGTGCACTAGTTCGGCGAAGAGATAGTGAAATACAAGTTGTATGGATGTATATGAGTGGTAATAGCAATCTGAATAAAATATGGCAGCGAGTAAACATGCAACTGTAACAGTAAATAAACGGAGATTCGATGTTTGGAAACAAGGCCTAGGGATCATACTTTCACTAGTGGACACTCTCAACATTGATCACATAATAAAACCACTCCACACTCTCTTATTGGATGACAAACACCATTAATTGTGTAGGGCTACAAGAGCACCTCAATGCCGGAGTTAACAAGCTCCACAACATTCGATGTTCATATTTAAATAACCTTAGAGTGCATGATAGATCATTGCAATTATACCAAGTACTAACATAGCATGCACACTGTCACCATCATACTATGAAGGAGGAATAGATCACATCAATACTATCATAGTAATAGTTAACTCCATAATCTACAAGAGATTACAATCATAACCTACGCCAAGAACTACATGATGCACACACTGTCACCATTACATCATGAAGGAGGAATAAAGTACTTTAATAACATCACTAGAGTAACTAGATCACAAAGAGAGAGATGAACCACATAGCTACGGTAGAGCCCTCAGCCTCGGGGGAGAATTACTCCCTCCTCATCATGGAGACAGCGATGGCGGTGAAGATGGCGGTGGAGATGGCTGATACGTCCAATTTGCATCACTATTTTATATCATAATTTGCTGTTATTCATTGATACATTTCATATTGGGGCACAATACTTATGTTATTTCATCTATTTTGCATGTTTCATCATTATTGGAGGATTGAACACCGGAGCCAGGATTCTCGCTGGAAAAAGCACCGTCGAACGCAATATTTCGGAAGATCAACTCGGAAGGAAATTATACTAAAAATCCTATTTTTCAAGATGACGAAGGAAGCCGTAAGGAGGGGCCGGGAGGAGCCAGGGTGGGCCCACACCCTAGGGCGGCGCGGCCCATGCCCCGGCCGCGCCGGCCTATGGTCCGGGGGCCCACGACCCTTTCGCCTCCTTTTCTTCGCGAAAACCTTCGTCCCGAAAACCTAAGCCGGAAGGGGTACCTCGCGAAGAGTTACAGCCGCCTCTGCGGGGCGGAGAACACCAGAGAGAAAAGAGCTCTCCGGCGGGCAGGAATCCGCCGGGGAAATTCCCTCCGGGAGGGGGAAATCGACGCCATCGTCACCGTCATCGAGCTGGACATCATCACCATCACCGTCATCATCATCTCCACCATCATCATCGCCATCTCCTCCGCAGCACCTCGTCACCGCCGTAGCAATTTGGGTTTGATCTTGATTGTTTGATAGGGGAAACTCTCCCGTATCTATTCATACTTGTTGTTGATGCTATTGAGTGAAACCATTGAACCAAGTTCATGTTCAGATTGTTATTCATCATCATATCACCTCTGATCATGTTCCATATGATGTCTCGTGAGTAGTTCGTTTAGTTCTTGAGGACATGGGTGAAGTCTAAATGTTAGTAGTGAACTATGGTTGAGTAATATTCAATGGTGTGATATTTAAGTTGTGGTGTTATTCTTCTAGTGGTGTCATGTGAACGTCGACTACATGACACTTCACCATTTATGGGCCTAGGGGAATGCATCTTGTATTCGTTTGCTAATTGCGGGGTTGCTGGAGTGACGTAAACCTAAACCCCGTTGGTATATCGATGCAGGAGGGATTGCAGGATCTCGTAGTTTAAGGTCTGTGGTTAGATTTATTCTTAATTACTTTCTTGTAGTTGCGGATGCTTGCAAGGGGTATAATCACAAGTATGTATTTAGTCCTAGGAAGGGCGGTACATTAGCATAGGTTCACCCACACAACACTTATCATAACAATGAAGATTATTTAGCCGTATGTAGCGAAAGCACTAGACTAAAATCCCGTGTGTCCTCGAGAACGTTTGGTCATTATAAGTAAACAAACCGGCTTGTCCTTTGTGCTAAAAAGGATTGGGCCACTCGCTGCAATTATTTCTCTCGCATTTTACTTACTCGTATTTATTTCATCCGTTACATCAAAACCTCCCGAATACTTGTCCGTGAGCATTTACAAGTGAAACCTTCATCGAAACTGCTTGTCAACACCTTCTGCTCCTCGTTGGGATCGACATTCTTACTTATCGAAGATACTACGATACACCCCCTATACTTGTGGGTCATCAAGACTATTTTCTGGCGCCGTTGCCGGGGAGTGAAGCGCTATTGGTAAGTGGAATTGGTAAGGAAAACCTTTACATGTTGTGCTGATTTTATTTCTGCTCGCTACTATAAGTCATTATGGAGAGATCTTCTCTTCATTTTCTATTTGGGAAATCTACTACTACCGCAACGGTAGTAGATGAGGCGCCAGTGAGGAAGTAATACCATATAAAATACCTACGAAAATTATTGAACATGTTATGGATAACCGCTATGAAGGGGATGGAACTCGTCCATCCTAGTGATCATTTACTCGTTTTTGCATGAATTATGCGGGTTATTCAAATGTGCAGGTATTGCTGTGGATGAAGTGAGGAAGAAATTATTCTCCTTATCGCTGTCCGGTAAGGCGGCGCATTGGTATAAATTACTCGGATAATGGGGATTCTCTTGAATGGAATGATATTGTGCCCCGGTTTTATTCTAAGTTCTATCCTCCAAGTGAAATTCACAAAGATCGGAATCGCATATATAATTTTTGGCCTCATGATGGAGAGAGTATTGCCCAAGCGTGGGGGAGATTGAAGTCTTTGATGCTCAAATGCCCCATTCATGAGCTTCCCGGTAATATTATTATTGATAATTTCTATGCAAGACTCTCTTTTCAAGACAAGACCTTGCTGGATACTTCTTGTTCTCGGATCATTTACACGCAACAAAGAAGAGTTTAAAAGGGACCTTCTTGATCGGATCCAAGAAAATACCGAAGGTTGGGAGAACGACAAAGGTAGAGAATCGGGTATAATTTATGATTATAAATGCATTGAAGCTTTTATGGATACTGATAAATTTCGTAATATGAGTGCTACATATGGTCTTGATTCTCAAGTCGCTGTAAATCTTTATAAAGCTTTTGCCTCTCATTATGAATTACCAAAGAAGAATTTTGATAAGTATCATGAACCGTATAAAGATAAAATTGATTCATCTATTAATAAGTGTGTTGTAATTGAAACTGCTGATCGCGTTATTCCTGAAGCTTATATTGAAAAAACTCCTTTTCCCGCTAAAATGAAAGAGTACTCGTTATAAATAGTGCAGTTCATAAAAGTGAAAAGAAACCTGTAGAACCCGAAGAACAAATAAAAGTTGAACTCGTCGTTGCAATAGTTAAAGATCTTGTGACTGAAAATGTGGAGGATGGTCATATTATTTTCTCGTGAAGATGCTTCTAATATTGTTTCACATCCTAATAAACCCAAACAAGCTAGTGTTCCTATGATGTCCGTTAAAATTGGTGATCATTGCTATTATGGATTATGTGATATTGGTGCAAGTGTTAGTGCTATTCCGTATGAGCTTTACACGGAGATTATGCACGAAATTGATTCTTGTGAACTTGAAGATATTGATGTGGTTATTCAGCTGGCTAATAGAGAAACTATTTCACCAATTGGTATTGTTCGAGATGTGGAAGTCTTATGCGGTAAGATTAAATATCCCGCTGACTTTTTGGTACTAGGGTCCGCTGCTAGTGATTATTGTCCTATTATTTTTGGTAGACCTTTTCTAAATACTTGTGGAGCTATTATAGATTGCAAGAAAGAGAAAATTTTGACTAAATTTGCTGGTGAATCTTATGAGTTTAACTTCTCTAAATTTACTAAAACTCCTTATAAAGCTGATTTGCCTAGTAATGATTTTAAAATGGAGCAAGTGTGCATCTATTGTTCTTGTTCCTAATAATCCTTTGCAAGCAACATCTCGGAGGATAGCGAGAGTGAAGTTTTTAGGAAAGAAAGAGAGGAGCTTGAGGAGATTTTTCTTCGCCAACCTATTCTCAAGCATGATTTACCGGTGGAAGATTTGGGTACAACACCGCCACCAAAGGAAGATCCTGTTTTTGATTTAAAGCCTTTACCCGATAATCTTAAATATGCTCATATTGATGATAAGAAAATATATCCCGTTATTATTAGTTCTAAGCTTTCGTAGTTTGAAGAAGAAAGGTTATTGGGAATATTGAAGAAACACCGAGGAGCTATTGGCTACACTCTTGATGATTTAAAGGGGATTTCTCCATCTATTTGCCAACATGCTATTAATATGGAAGATGATGCAAAGCCTCGTTGTTGAACCTCGACGTCGTCTAATTCCGAAGATGAAGGAAGTGGTAAGGAATGAGGTATTACGACTTCTTGAAGCTGGTATTATATATCCTATTGCCGATAGTAGATGGGTTAGTCCTGTGCATTGCGTTCCCAAGAAAGGAGGTATGACTCGTTGTGCCTAATGATAATGATGAGCTCATTCCTCAAAGAGTAGTTGTAGGGTATAGAATGTGCATTGATTTTCGAAAAGTTAATAAAGTTACTAAGAAAGATCATTACCCTTTACCATTTATTGATCAAATGCTAGAAAGGTTATCTAAAAATACTCATTTTTGTTTTCTTGATGGTTATTCTGGGTTTTCACAAATTGCCGTTAAAGCTAAAGATCAAGAGAAAACCACTTTTACTTGTCCCTATGGAACTTATGCTTATAGGCGTATGCCTTTTGGTTTATGTAATGCTCTTGCTACTTTTCAAAGATGCATGTCTGCTATTTTTCATGGTTTTTGTGAGAGTATTGTAGAGGTATTCATGGATGATTTTTCTGTCTATGGGAATTCATTTGATAGTTGCTTGCGAAATCTTGATAAAGTTTTGCAGAGATGTGAAGAAACTAACCTTGTTCTTAATTGGGAGAAATGCCATTTTATGGTTAATGAAGGAATTGTATTGGGACATAAAATTTCTGAAAGAGGTATTGAAGTTGATAGAGCTAAAGTTGAAGCAATTGAGAAGATGCCCTATCCGAGGGATGTTAAAGGTATTCGTAGTGTTCTTGGTCATGCTGGGTTTTATAGGAGATTTATTAAAGATTTCTCCAAGATTTCAAAGCCTCTTACTAATCTCCTTCAAAAAGATGTACCATTTGTTTTTGATGATGATTGTAAGGAAGCTTTTGAAACTCTTAAGAAAGCCTTAACAACTGCTCCTATAGTTGAACCCCCTGACTGGAATTTACCATTTGAAATTATGTGTGATGCTAGTGATTTTGCTGTAGGTGCTGTTCTTGGACAGCGAGTAGATAAAAAACTGAATGTTATTCATTATGCTAGTAAAACCCTTGATGCTGCTCAAAGAAATTATGCTACAACTGAAAAGGAATTGTTGGCTGTAGTCTTTGCTTGTGATAAATTCAGATCTTATATTGTTGATTCAAAAGTTACTATTCATACTGATCATGCTGCAATTAGATACCTTATGACAAAGAAAGATGCTAAGCCGAGGCTTATTAGATGGGTACTTCGTTGCAAGAATTTGATTTACATATTGTAGATAGGAAAGGTGCCGATAATCCTGTTGTCGATAATTTGTCTAGATTGGAAAATATTGCTTATGATCCTGTCCCCGTTAATGATAGTTTTCCAAATGAACAATTGGCTGTAATAAAGGTGAGCTCGCGAGACAGTCCATGGTATGCCGATTATGCTAACTTTATTGTTTCCAAGTACTTGCCTCCAACCTTTTCAACTCAAGCAAAGGAGGAAATTCTTTTATGATTTGAGGCATTATTTCTGGGATGACCCACACTTATATAAAGAAGGAGTGGATGGTATTATGCGAAGATGTGTCCCCGAATATGAACAACAAGAGATATTGAGTAAATGTCATGGTAGTGCTTATGGAGGACATCACGCCGGAGAAAGAACCGCGCAAAAGGTTTTGCAATCAGGTTTTTATTGGCCAACTCTCTTCAAGGATGCGAGAAAGTTTATTTTATCTTGTGATGAATGTCAAAGGGTTGGTAATATCTCCAGACGTAATGAAATGCCAATGAATTATACTCTTGTTATTGAACCATTTGATTGTTGGGGATTTGACTTCATGGGACCTTTTCCCTCTTCAAAAGGTAACACTCATATACTTGTTGCCGTTGATTATGTTACTAAATGGGTGGAAGCCATACCTACAAAAAGTGCTGATGGTGAGACCTCTTTAAAGATGCTTTTAGATATTATTTTTCCTAGATTTGGAGTACCTAGATATATTATGACCGATGGAGGTTCTCATTTTATTCATGGAGGTTTTAGAAAAACTCTTGCTAAGTATGGTATTAATCATAGAATTGCTTCCGCTTATCATCCTCAAACTAGTGGTCAAGTAGAGTTATCAAATAGAGAGATTAAATCTATCTTGCGTAAAACCGTTAATAAATCTAGAAAGAATTGGGCTAGTAAATTGAAGGATGCACTATGGGCTTATAGAACTGCTTATAAAAACCCCATGGGAATGTCACCTTATAAAATGGTTTACGGAAAAGCTTGTCATTTACCTTTAGAGTTAGAACACAAAGCTTATAGGGCTGTTAGAGAATTAAATAAAGATCCTAAACTTGCCGGTGATAAGAGGTTGTTACAATTAAGTTCTCTAGATGAATGGAGAAGCGAAGCTTATGAAAATGCTAAACTCTTTAAAGAAAAAGTTAAAAAATGGCATGATAGGAGGATCATCAAAAGAGAGTTTAATATTGGGGATAAAGTCCTATTGTATCGGTCTCGTCTCGCATTCTTTGCAGTGGAAATTACTTTCGAAATGGGAAGGACCATATGTTGTCGAGGAGGTGTATCGTTCGAGAGCAATCAAGATTAGCTCTCTCCAAGGCAATGCTACGCAAGTGGTGAATGGACAAAGACTCAAGCATTATATCTCGGGTGATTCTTATAATGTTGATGTTGATATTATTCGAGTGGAAACACCGGAAGCTTTCATCAAAGGGCAAATTGACGGTCCGCCGTAACTCGACTTTGAATAGGTAACGAGATCGGTAATGAAAAGTACGCAATTTACTTTCCGAACTATATTTTTGCTGTTTCTGGAAAATATGAGAAATTACGAGTTCGAAACGGAGTGGAAAGGACGCACGAGGGCGTGGCACCATAGGCCGGCGCGGCCTGACCTGGGCCCGCGCCGACCTATGGTCTGGCCGCCCCGTCACCCCTTTCCGACTCTGGTTCGATCTGGTACTTTCCTTTTGTCGAGGAAATTTTTGCTATATAATCCCCCGGACCCCTGGAGGTCTGTATATCGTGTTTTCGACGTGTTTTGTTTCGAGTTGTTTCTGCCAGGATTTGCTTCGGATCTAGAGCCACCATGTCTTTGTCGGAAGCTCCGAAGGACGACTCCAGCAAGGATGTTGGCAACTTGTACATGGAGGAGCTGAAGATGCACCCCAAGGAGTTGCTGCTCGTTGAAGGAGAACTGCAGGTCGAGGATGTCCAGTGGTCCTAAAGGAGAAGGAAGCCTCGGAAGACAGGATGGAGAAGCTAGAACAAGAGGTTTTCAAGTACAAGAAGATGGCTGAGCGTGAGGTGGATATCTTCCACGAGATTGTGTCCGAACTCATTGCTGAACATGAGAAGGAAACTGGAAAGCTTTGGAGCGACATCCTCTCACTTCACGACACCACCTACAAGCTCCAAGCACAACTCTATGACGTTCAGAATCAAAACTGTGAGTATGAAAATAGGTTTAAATACATAAGCCGTGCTGCCAGTTTCAGGATTCCCGAGACCAAGATGTCGTTTCTTGATGGAGAGCCTCTTCCTTGGAAGTCTGATGACGGGAATTCATCACCACCATCTCCTCGGGAGTAATTCATCATCGGTATTGGCATCCCCTTGGTTTGTTCCAAGCTTGGGGGAGTGCCGCGGTATCACATTATCACTATCTTTTACTTTTATTGTCAAGTAGTGTCATATCATGAGTAGGGAAGTTATCATATGAGATGGGTTGCGTTTGGAAGTATCTCTCCTTTAGTTGTCTATGTATCCCTTGGTGCGAGTTATCGATATGGAGTATCAATGAGAAGTCTTATCATTTACATATTGCACATCTTATTTTAGTTTGCACTTTCTGCCATATGATTCGTCTTGTTGTTAGTATAGGTATCACTTTGGGAGCATTGAATAAATCTATTTGGTTTTGGCAAACTTAGCATTGGTCAATAGCAACAACGCTTTGAGGTTTAAATAGAAAAGAGAAATACATGTAGATGTTTCATTGTCTTACTTGTTAGCTCATAGCTCATTATTCTGAAGTTAAAATTGTTTGTGCTTACAAGGAAGATGCATGATTGTTTCTATCATATGTATATTTGTTTGTTTCCCTCGACTCTTATGCTTGCTAATTAACCTTGCTAGCCAAAGACCTGCACCGAGAGGGAATACTTCTCGTGCATCCAAACCTTAACCCAAACCTATGTCATTTGTGTCCACCATACCTACCTATTACATGGTATTTTCTGCCATTCCAAGTAAATACTTCATGTGCTACCTTTAAACAATTCAAAACTTATTACTTCTTATTTGTGTCAATGTTTTATAGCTCATGAGGAAGTATGTGGTGTTTTATCTTTCGGCCTTGTTAGGCAGCCTCCACTAATGGACTAGTGGCTTCATCCACTTATCCTATAATTTTGCAATAAGAGCTGGCAACGGGGTTCCCAGCCCCAATTAATTAACTTTCATTAATAATTCTCTTCACATATTTTGCCCTGATTCATCAGTAAGCAACTTAATTTTGCAATAGACACTCCTCCATGGTATGAGATTGTTGGAAGGCACCCGAGGATTCGGTTAGCCATGGCTTGTGTAAGCAAAGGTTGGGAGGAGTGTCAACCCTTAAATAAACTAAAATACATGTGTAAACAAAAGAGAAGAGGGATGATCTACCTTGCTGGTAGAGATAACGTCCTTCATGGGAGCCGCTCTTTGGAGGTTTGTTTGGCGAGGGGGTTAGAGTACCCGCTACCAGTCGTTGACAACAACAAACACCTCTCAAAATGTTACTTTTATTGTCTTTATATGATTTCAAAACACAAAAAGCTCTAGCACATGATTTAATCCCTGCTTCCCTCTGCGTAGGGCCTGTCTTTTACTTTATGTTGAGTCAGTAAACCTATTTCTCTCCATCTCAAGCAAGCATTTGAGTAGTTGTGATCAAACCATTATATTGTGATTTGCTACATCATGCCTTTTATTCTTCCTTGTTTAGTACAAGTTTTATCCGAATGAATATAGCTTTGCAAGTTATCAATGATTATGAAGAGACCATTATGATTGAGTATGCAAGATTACCATCAGCTGTTAATATGAGAGCACTGCTCAATAGATGAATATAATTTGTTAAATGTTCTCTGACCAAGAACAAAGTTTGCCATCACCAATTATGATTCCTTATGCACCTTTACTTGTGATTACCTTATACTTGTTTCAAGATTGAGTTATATGAAGAAGTTGTTTACTATAATGTCTTGTGAGAATGAATATGATGCTTCTTGTCCGTATTTTGTTTATCGACTCTTCACTCCATAAACATGTGGTCATGTCTATCGAGTTCGGTTTCGCTTGGGGACAAGCGAAGTCTAAGCTTGGGGGGAGTTGATACGTCCAATTTGCATCACTATTTTATATCATAATTTGCTGTTATTCATTGATACATTTCATATTGGGGCACAATACTTATGTTATTTCATCTATTTTGCATGTTTCATCATTATTGGAGGATTGAACACCGGAGCCAGGATTCTGCTGGAAAAAGCACCGTCAGAACGCAATATTTCGGAAGATCAACTCTGGAAGGAAATTATACTAAAAATCCTATTTTTCAAGATGACGAAGGAAGCCATAAGGAGGGGCCAGGAGGAGCCAGGGTGGGCCCACACCCTAGGGCGGCGCGGCCCATGCCCTGGCCGCGCCGGCCTATGGTCTGGGGGGCCCACGACCCCTTTCGCCTCCTTTTCTTCGCGAAAACCTTCGTCCCGAAAACCTAAGCCGGAAGGGGTACCTCGCGAAGAGTTACAGCCGCCTCGCGGGGCGGAGAACACCGAGAGAGAAAGAGCTCTCCGGCGGGCAGGAATCCGCCGGGGAAATTCCCTCCGGGAGGGGGAAATCGACGCCATCGTCACCGTCATCGAGCTGGACATCATCACCATCACCGTCATCATCATCTCCACCATCATCATCGCCATCTCCTCCGCAGCACCTCGTCACCGCCGTAGCAATTTGGGTTTGATCTTGATTGTTTGATAGGGGAAACTCTCCCGGTATCTATTCATACTTGTTGTTGATGCTATTGAGTGAAACCATTGAACCAAGTTCATGTTCAGATTGTTATTCATCATCATATCACCTCTGATCATGTTCCATATGATGTCTCGTGAGTAGTTCGTTTAGTTCTTGAGGACATGGGTGAAGTCTAAATGTTAGTAGTGAACTATGGTTGAGTAATATTCAATGGTGTGATATTTAAGTTGTGGTGTTATTCTTCTAGTGGTGTCATGTGAACGTCGACTACATGACACTTCACCATTTATGGGCCTAGGGGAATGCATCTTGTATTCGTTTGCTAATTGCGGGGTTGCTGGAGTGACAGAAACCTAAACCCCCGTTGGTATATCGATGCAGGAGGGATTGCAGGATCTCAGAGTTTAAGGCTGTGGTTAGATTTATTCTTAATTACTTTCTTGTAGTTGCGGATGCTTGCAAGGGGTATAATCACAAGTATGTATTTAGTCCTAGGAAGGGCGGTACATTAGCATAGGTTCACCCACACAACACTTATCATAACAATGAAGATTATTTAGCCGTATGTAGCGAAAGCACTAGACTAAAATCCCGTGTGTCCTCGAGAACGTTTGGTCATTATAAGTAAACAAACCGGCTTGTCCTTTGTGCTAAAAAGGATTGGGCCACTCGCTGCAATTATTTCTCTCGCATTTTACTTACTCGTATTTATTTCATCTCGTTACATCAAAACCTCCCGAATACTTGTCCGTGAGCATTTACAAGTGAAACCTTCATCGAAACTGCTTGTCAACACCTTCTGCTCCTCGTTGGGATCGACATTCTTACTTATCGAAGATACTACGATACACCCCCTATACTTGTGGGTCATCAATGGCTTCCGGGGGCACTTCCCCGTCCCGGCAGCGTGCCGGAACAGAGACTCCTGTCCCCCAGATCTTGGCTTCGCGATGGCGGCGGCTCTGGAAGGTTTCTCGTACCGTGGCTTTTTCCGTATCGAAGATTTAGGCCAGGGAGCTTTAAATAGGCGAAGAAGCGTAGTCAGAAGGGTTACGGGGGCGCCACATAATAGGGGGGCGCGCCCCCTCCTTGGGCTGCGCCGGCCACCTATGTGGTGGGCCTGTGGCTCTCCTCTGGCCCCTCTCGGGTGTTCTGGAAGCTTCGTGGAATTATAAGATGCTGGGCGTTGATTTCGTCCAATTCCGAGAATATTTGCTTACTAGGATTTCTGAAACCAAAAACAGCAGAAAACAGGAACTGGCACTTCGGCATCTCGTTAATAGGTTAGTTCCGTAAAACACATCAAAACGATATAAAGTGTGAACAAAACATGTAGGTATTGTCATAAAACTAGCATGGAACATAAGAAATTATAGATACGTTTGAGACGTATCACCCCCCCCCCAAAGGAAAGGTGGGAGTCCCACTTTGAGTAGGAGTCTCATCTTGAGTAGGTTTCGTCCTTATGGCAAGTTTTGGTTTCGGGTCTTATTTGAAGACTTTTAGTCTAACTCTTGGGGGTTTCCACCTATAAAAGGAGGGGCAAGGGGAGGGGGCTGGCCACTCAAGCCACCAACCTTGGCCGCCCCCTAGTGGCCGGCGCCCAAGACCCCCCTCTCCCCAAACCCTAGCGCCCCTCCTCCACATACTACTCCCGCACCGCATAGGCGAAGCCCTGCCGGAGTTCTCCACCACCACCGCCACCACGCCGTCGTGCTGCCGGGATTCCGAGGAGGATCTACTACTTCCGCTGCCCGCTGGAACGGGGAGAAGGACGTCGTCTTCATCAACACCGAACGTGTGACCGAGTACGGATGTGCTGCCCGATTGTGGCACCGTCAAGATCTTCTACGTGCTTTTGAAAGCGGCAAGTGATCATCTTCTGCAACAACGAGATCTAATCTCGTAGGCTTTGGAAATCTTCAAGGGTTAGTCTCGTGATCCCCTCGTTGCTACCATCTTCTAGATTGCATCTTGGCTTGGTTTTCGTTCTTGCGGTAGGAATTTTTTTGTTTTCTATGCTATGAATCCCATCAGTTGGATCGGTGGTATTTGGTCGTGCGCACCCATGTTTTTATTCCGGCCGATTGGTTCTGGACGGAGCGGCGCGAAGCTTTGGTATGTGTTAGCATCAAGAGACATTTGGTCCACGATGCAGTCAGATGAAGGGAATAACATGAAGGCTGGAGCGGAAGACTAGCTAAGGGAGGTTCAAGTCTCCGCGTTGTTTAGGGACTTGCTTGGTATCCCGGGCTCCACATCAGTCGTATGGAAGTGGGGGCAGCATCACAGGGGAAGTGCAGAGTTCTACCTTTCAAGGTGAAAACCAAGGTCTGGCCTTAACTGGTTGTGACTGGCAATGATCTTGTTGGATGCATTGTTTTGAGAGCGGGGACTATCTTTAGGGTGAAAACCTAAGATCTTTGGTCGGGCGACGACGGCGCTGGTGCATCGTTTTCTTCTTGGAGGCGTCGTTCTGGAGATTCTGTATTTCAGGTGTTGTCTTGGTGGTGGTTGTATTGCTATTCCTAAGCCTAGGATGCTATAGCGGGACTTTTGTTTCTTAGTTTTTTTTTTTGGCTGTGTGCATCCGTACTGTCATTAGGGTGTCGCGTTGTTGCAGAGGCTGGGTGTAATTGATATCTTTTGATATTAATATATTTCCTTTATTGGAAAAATTAGAACTAGAACTAGTTCAAATTAAGCTAGCAGAAGCGCAATGAGTTGCTGTGAACTATATCTCGCTACGAAAATTCAAGAATTCTCAAGTTGACGAGTCCGAGGCGTCAACGTTACTGAAAAGTTGCCTCAGCTCAAAGTTTGCTTACAAGAACATCGAGGAAGTTGGCATCTGTTTCATAATACATCAGTTTTAGTAAACTGTTTCAAAATAAAACATTTTGGGTGAACTATTTTTTTAGACTAGCACTTCCAGTATGTTGTTTTTCAAGCACAACTACAAAGCAGTACCCACCAACATGGCGGGACTAGTAGCCCTAGCTACCTAGCAAAGCGCCCGTAGACCACAACGTTTGTGCCATCATCCGGGGACGCCGCCCTGACTTACAAGCCAGACCGACTCCTCAAGTCGAATCCACTAGGCCGATGACCTCGCAACCCTCGAAGCATCAAGCCGCCACCCTGCGGGTACAAGCAACGACCAAACCCCATTGGGTATCACCGAATCGCATCTGGAAGCCGCTGCCTCAGCGTACATCTGACGCTCGGGGCCGCCGTCCCGGCTTCCTCTGCCCTTGCCGACTGATCAAACCCACACAATGGCTACAACTGGGGGTGGGCAAAAAAACTGATGACCGAACCGAACCCGAACCCGAAAAGATTTATAGACTGGATTTAGTTTAGTCAATTCGATCATTTGTTCCGAGTAACCAAATAGACCAAACTAGCCGAATTTTAGGTGAGACCGTCCCAAGCTTTAGATTTTGTGATGTGCATGAGATGTGGTATTGTTGAGTGTTGATCAAACTTCTCTAGCATTGCTCATTTTTATTTAGATTGTTGAACGTTTATTCCTACCAATTGATCATAATATATGCAATGAAAAATCCGTTCAAAATACATCTAAACTATTGCCAATGTTTTACTAAATAATGTCTAAGTTTTGTCTTGACAACAGGGGCCACACTGTTCGGTCATGACTGAACCCGAACCCGAGTTATTGAGTACCCAAATTTATCAGGTAGTAAAACTAACACGTATATTTTGATCTTTAATTTTTTTAACCGAATTTAAAATAGACTGAAATAGAAAACCCGTCATGACCGAATGCCCACCCCTAACTACAACGCCCACAAACCAGCGCCTGCAGAGGGAGCAAACCCTCAAGGCTTGAAGGTTTAATCCCAAGGCAAAACCCCGGCCCAAGCCAGCCTTTCTTTGCACTGCCACTTTGCCACTGCATCCAGGCCCAGGTCATCTCTGCAACTGCCAAAACACCCCAAGAACTCACAGACCACTCTGTCAGTGCCATCGCACGGCACCGGCCACTCGCCCAGCCCAGAGTACATACACGGTCGTACCACAACAGGGCACAGTGCCGCGGATGGCGAGGGTTGAGGAAACACTTGCTCAGTTGCTCTGCCTGCCATGGCAGCGGCCTTGTTCGGACGAATCCCCAGCGATCGATGCCGACGGCGCGCAGCCGCTGCCTGCCATGGCAGCGCGTCACCGTGGAACGACGCCTGCGCGGGTTGCCGGCCGCTCGCCGGACACACCGGCAGGCACGCTCATACGTCCGTCCGTGGCTGCGCCGGCCTGCACGCAGCACAGGCACGAAGCTGATCACGAGACACAGATATCCGGAGGCGGAATGTGCAGTGCACGCACCTCATGATCGCAGTTTCTTCTTTCAGATAAAGAGAGAAGTTTCTTACACCGTTGATACATTATTAGTTCAGCACATGTATGCATCGTGGATGACATCTGAATGTAAAACAAAAAAATTCTGGACCTGGGTACGCAGGTTGGGAGGAAGAAGTTTACTTTAGACTATTCATTTGGAACTTGTTATTTTCGCCTAAGCCACATACTTTCAAAATTCTGTTTGAAATTTTTGGAGACCTGGAAATACGGATTTGGGCCTGGACGAATATAAGATTTAGGAGTACCTGAAACCAGACACCGTATTTTCGGATCTGGCTGCCCAACTTGTCTAGGCTCTAAACAACCAAGTGAAGTGAACGAAAGCATGGACGGAACCCATGACTACCAACACACAAGAATCATCCAAGCACACAAAAAAATGAAGAAGCAAAAAAATCTGGGCTATGCTATTTGCTATGTAGTATGCACAGTTTCAATCCGTCCGGCCTCCTGTCCGCGTGTTACTCTCTCGCGCGCTGCGCTGCGCCTTGTCAGTCACGGTCCGATATGGCGGTGAACGTGATGGAGGTGCGGGTGGTGTTGCCGGCGGAGGACGACGACGGGGAGGACCGCGCCATGATGGAGGTCAGAAGCGTCGACGACGTCGCCTTGCTCCTCAGCTTCAGGTCCCTGAAGTCCCGGATCACGTCGGGCTGGGTGATCTCCTGCGAGTCCACGTCCATCTCGCCCCTCAGCATCTGGAGGACAGAGGCCATGTCGGGCCGGCGCTTCGTGACGTTCTTGGTGCACAGGAGCCCAACTTTCAGGAATCTGCACGCTTCGTCGACATCCAGGTCGTCGCCCAACGAACTGTCTATGATCTCGTGCAGTTCACCCTGGTCATAGTATGTCCATGTCTGCAAATACGAGGATGATTGGCGGTCAATAATCTCGTGGTAATATAGCAATAAGTAATACAAGCCCCAATTCAGAAGATTTGGACCCGTTTTTGCTGTGGTACTACAATATATGAAATGTTGGCTTCCTAATGAAGGCACACTGTAGATTAAGTTATTTATGGTGTGGATTGTCCAAGCAAAGAGGCACTTATGTTTCTATTTCAAAAAGACTCCCGTACCTTCTCAAGAAGAATCTGGTCTTCGTAGGGCAGTCTTGTATCAGTGTTGCATCTTCCACTGACTATCTCAATAAGCAGAACACCAAAGCTGTAAACATCTGACTTCCGTGTCACTTGTCCTCGGATGGCGTATTCAGGTGCCAGGTAACCTCTGCAAGAAAAACCACAGTGAGGAAAGCAACAGAGGGGATGTCTATATCATTTGTGTGTTATTACATATACTCGTTTTGATTTTACTTTATTCAATCTTTATACACTTTTACTAACAAAGGGTATATGTTTCTACGGCGGGCTTACGCCAGCCTGAACAACTTTATTATCGGCAAAACGAACAGGGGATCATTACAAAGGTTTTAGAGGATATGCGAGAAAGAGGAGGGGGGGGCTCAAGGAGGGTCATAGTTATTACAAAGGGTATATGTTTGCGTTCATTGTTTACAGATATGATGCTGCCAACTGATATTATTAGTTCAAAAGACCAGCCAAACTAGCATTTAATCTAACGAGTTAACATGTAGCAAAGGACACAAGTACGAGAAAACAGTTTGCACTTACAGTGTTCCTGCGACTCTTGTGCTAATATGTGATACATCTGCTGGCAGAAGCTTTGCCAAACCAAAATCAGAAATTTTTGGGGTAAGATCCTCATCAAGAAGTATATTGCTTGCTTTGATGTCCCGGTGGACAATATGAGGGCGGACGCCATCATGGAGGTATGCTAGTCCCTGGGCAACACCAATGCAAATATTTACTCTAATATTCCAGTTAAACTGGATGCCGCTTTTCCGAGAACCTAAAACATGTCAAGAACAAGAAGGCTTAGAGCACCTGAAACATTTTTCAGGAGCAAAAGAAAACAGAGGAATAAGTAACGAGAATCTACCTAAAAGGGTTTGTGCAAGGCTATTATTTTCAAGATAATTATAGACGAGGATCTTGTGGCTTCCTTCCACACAACAACCATGAAGTTTGACAAGATTCTTATGGGAAACATCAGATATCGTAAGGAGTTCACTAAGAAATTCCCTCCCGCCTTGCCTAGATTGCAAAGAGAGCACCTTTACAGCAACAGCGGTTCCATCCCTAAGTGTTCCCTGAAACAGTAAGCCAACGAATTTTAAACATTTGCCATGTAATCAAGTCAAGCAGATAATAAATACGTTAATACCTTGTACACAGGTCCGTAACCACCCTCACCAATCTTATTGGATTGATCAAATTTTGCCGTTGCCCTATCGAGCTCCTTGTAGCTGAATCTTGTTATATTCTCAGCTCCAGAGAGGTCTGCAGAAGGTTAAATGTTAGTACTAATGAATGCAGATTGATGAAGTGGTGACAAAGTGACACCATATTCCGAGGTGATTCCCCATAAGCTGCAGAAATCTAAGTTATCACCTTCATCCCATGGATCATTTTGCGGCTGGGGCCCCCTTGTCCTTTTGAAAATGCGAGAAAAACAACTCATTACCAAGTTGTTTCAATTCTCGAGCTACAGAACAAACCACTGTACTGTGGTCCACTTATTTGAGATATCAGTTTAACATCGAGCTAACCATAGGCACATAGTTGATCATTCTTCGAGATCAAGAGTAGTAACCAATATCCTGGAACACAGTTCATCAACCTTCAGCAACAGTAATCATATCTAGAGGCAAGAGAATATGAACAACCAGTTCAGGCTACCTAAAGAAAAGTAGTCTGTAAAATTTATGGCGAACATGTTCAATTGACTATTTTCTTTTTGGCAAAACTTGCAACTCTGAGTCAAAACACTTGTCTTTTAGGAAGTCAAACATTTTTAGGTTTCACAATGAATGTCGAAACAATTACGAACATTGACAACACCACATTAATAAGATCCATTACGAAATATAATTTCATGATCTATAACTGTTTTTATTAAGAAAAAGTATTTAGAAAGAAATCAGTCAAAATGCCACATCAGAGACCATGCCAATGCTATTGAGGTAGAACTTAGGTTTCACATTCAAATGTTGCCAAGGTTGTTTGACAACATAGTAATGTGAGAAGTCTTAGCTTAATTCAAAAAGTTCAGACACATCAAAAGCTCGTGATTAATGGGCTCAATTTAACGGTGGAGAAACAAATGGTAGAGAAGCTGTTCCAAAGAGAAATACTCCACATTCGCTGGCGCTCCATTAAACTGCCACCGCAGCCACTGGTTTGTATATGTTATATTGCTATGCGGGTATATATACTAATTTGCATTTGCCATTTGTGGGGTCTCAATTAATTGCACAACTAGACCAAACTGGCTTCACTTCAGATTTAAACGTGAGCAGCAAAGTCAATACAGTAACTTCTTAAGCCTTTCACCTCCGTTACTCCAACTAGTGTCTAGGGTTTTATGCACCAGAAAATATAATTCACAGATGAGTGCAGGAAATCAAGATTAATGTAATGACCAATCATTGGTTTGCGGTGGTTTAGTTTGGCCTGCAGTATGTGACATCAAAGACAGTAGCCTAGGCCACTACAACTTTTGTCTAATTCAAATAGTCTCTTTCAGAATTCAGATATTTCTTGGATATGCATCAATGTCATGATTGATTCCTGAAATATCTCAGAACTTCAGGAAAAAACAAAAAAACTCTATATATATTTATTTCTACGAATAAAGAATGGGTGCTAGGACACCCAACCTAAGTTGCAAGGATAAACAAACAAAACATATGCTCAAGGCACGTCATTGATTCCTTTCTGAAGCAGAACGGTGCATATAGTACACGGTATTGGGCAGGTTACATCTGAGCTGTCATCTACATGATTTCTGGACGCTAGTAATGCAAGATTGGGCCAAGTCACAGACACTCTATTTATTTCTCACAGGTTCTGTAGCATTCAACATTTGACATTTCTACGGCTCCCCACATCCTATCACAATCTAACAGAAGTTGAACCAATCGTGTTTTACTAACAGCCAGAGTGCGTACAGAGTAACTGGATTTGTTCATCTCTATGCTCCCGATTCCCCACAATCATCAGAGGAAGCAGATGGTGTGCTATAGCCTATAGTCACAGCGATGGTGAACATTCAACATATTTGACATTCAACCCTCTATAGATCTAATTCTAGCGTATATACCTATCTGTATGCTCTGATCAGACGGTGAACATTCAACTCTCTACAGACTACAGATGACTTCTTTTCTGTCGGCCAACAGCATCAACAACCACCAAATTCAGAAACCGCGCGACAGCAGAGCAAGAAAAGAAAACATCAAATCGTCAGTTGCAGGATCCAGGAGAAACAGCGAGTCTCACCTGAACCGCGGAAGGAGAACGCCAAAATCCGACGATCTCAGCGAGGCGCGACCGCCAGCTGGGTGTCCACTTCACCGGCGCACCGACGGATTCCGCCGAACACACAGCCCGACACAGCGAGACTGGCGGATCCGACGAAGCAGTTGACCCACCGGAGCCTGCCAACCTCCGGCTGCGGAGCACGGCGGCGCGCGGGAGAGGAGGAGATGATCGAAATGGCAGCTCTTGCTTTGCTTGGCCTTGAGCGTCGAGAGTTTCTGGTTTTTCTCCAATGCGAAAGCGAGAAGAAAGCGAGGCGATCTCTTAACTAAAGCCGTGGCGCGGTCAATACAGTTGACTTCTCAAGCCGCCCCAGCCGAACGGGCAAACGAGGGCCTGGGCCTGGGCCTGGGCTTGGGCTTGGGTACGGCCCAGACACGTCAGCGTGACGAGGTTGCGGCCCGTGCGTGACGTGGTCGGTGTCGGCGTGTTGACCTAGCCACCTAGGCAAATCTGGTTTCCGGTCTCTGGCCGTATGTTTCATGAAAGAAACCGGTAATCAGTGGTCGACAAGGACAAAAATTGATCCAGCTCAAATAACGGATTGGATAGCGAGCCAGCTCGAACTCGTCCAACTCGTTAATTAGCAAGAACAAGTTCAGCACGATTATGGTAAGCTCTACCACAGTTCATTGGACTACTGTTTTTTTTTTGTTGAGATATGTTATAAAAATACTACGAATGTCGGACTAACATTTGTGAAATCAAAGCCTACAATTTTAAGTGCATTCTCATATACGGATCGGGCTGGTTGTCTAGGGGACACATACCAGTGGTTTTGCCATACATTCGGTTCCAACCTTATTTTCTACAGTGCAAACAAACAAGTAACGGTGCCTCTCTCTCAAGTACTAAATCAGAATGCAAAACACATGCAAATATCCCTCTTGAAATTATTTCGGTTGGATGTCTCCAAGAAGAACTTGGTGTAACTGTGTAGAATTTCGTCAAGGTCCTTGTATGTGGTGTGAAAACATGAGAGCCACATATCCTAGTACTAATCCTTGTTTTTATGCTACACCACACTTTTAAATAGAATTTCATTTTGTAAGAGAAAGGGTAGCAAATAAGAAATTGGAGATCATGTTCATTTTTTGAAAAGATCAAGTAGTAGATAGTCTGACTAAATCACTTCCTAATAGAGCTTTTGAAAGTATCAATATAATATCAACTTGACTAAGTTGATTAAGGTAAAGTCTTAACAATAGAATGTAGGAAAAATGTAAAACCTAATATGTTAAGATATAAACTAATTTGGTCTAGATTTAAATCTTTTCCTTGATGTACAAGACTCCCTCCAATATAAATAATAGATGCAGCTCAACATGTATATCGAGTAGAAACGCTTTTGATCGGTTTTTACATTAAGTACCATCAACCTAATGCAAGAAAATGTGAGACCGAGGTCCTCGATAGTTATGTGTGCAGTGCACCAATGAATTCAAGTTTAATGATCCTCGCAAGTAATTTGTTACTCATCCACATGCACAATAGAAGCTAAAGGAGTGTGCTAGAGAATAAGAAACAAAGAAGGTAGAGGGAAATCACAAGTTGTGAATGAAATTCCGCTAATAAAATCCTAGGAAGAATGAGGATACTAAAAAGGGAAGTGGATGATTTAGTATTTTCAAGTATGAGATCCAAATCATATGGAAAAATTAATTAGCAGCAAAAAAAGTATCAACAAGTGAGCAAGTCCAACATGTAGAAGAATGTGAAGTATATTCCAAGAAGAGAGGTGACCATGATGTTACAATGTTTTAAGAACATGAGTACAGTCCTCCTATGGAATGGGACTTTCATTGTGCCCAAGGTCTAGATGAACTTTCCATGAAATTAGGACAGAGGCCTTAGAGAAATAAGGGAACTAATTATTGTAGGAATATCTAAGTTCTACCTCTAGTACACACATTGCACCATCATCAAAATCAAAATAAGTCAACACATGTCCAAACATATAATCATAGTCAACAAGTCAAAATAGATGAGATAACAAATTAAAATTCCAAGGCAAGGCACATGATGAAATAGATCACTATACTAGTGATATGAGGAGATATGGTCTATCATAGACTATGGGCACTCCCTCTCTCCTAGTTCATTGGACTAGTGGATGGTTCGTCATATAAAGTAGACTAAGTTTACGATTGTAATTGTGTTGTGAATATAGAGCTAATTTTTCTGCTATCACTGGTTTCAGGTCCATGACATTTTTCACCTAAAAAATACTAGGAATCAATTGTCGATAAGGATAGAAAGATCGAGATTCCCTTGCATATGCCGTCAAGGGCTAGATAGAGAGCCATCTTGAACTCGTCGAACGCATTAAACTATCAAGAACAAGTTTAGCACACCAGGTTCACTAAAAGACCAACACTTGTCTTTTGTTTAAATCTTTAACATGCCACCAAAAGATTTGATCTTTCCAATTATATATTACATATGTAACATTAACACAATGCAAGAAATTTTTGGACGGAAGTACTTGATGGTTAATGTGCATGGAGTATCGATGAATACAGGCTCATTATCCTAATCCTATTCCTGATTGAGTATAATTAGCTTCACAAGTAACTCGCTAACTCGCTTGTTTTTATTGAAATGGAATCATAGTCCCAGCTCTGCATCAATTGATGCATGCAACGTTTATTACTTTATTAAGGTTCAAGTCTTACAAATGACTACATCATGGTCACACAGGGTCGATACACGAATCACATCTGAACAAAAAGAGAAACATAAAGCGGATGTGGCTCTACGCTAACATGCTATTCTATGATCAAAACACCAGCTGCACTAGCTCTATAAATCCAGTGCAACGTTCTTGAGTCTAAGGATGGAAATGGGTAGGGTATGGGCAGGGTAGAGCAATACCATGCCCATACCTGTATAGTCAATGGGTACAAACTTCTACCCATACCCGTACCCATGGGTATAAAACTTTACCCATACCATACCCGGCAGGTACCCGTACCCATTGGGTACCCGATGGGTAGGTCAAATTGTACACAAGTTACTCACAATTTTACATATATCAATAACATTTTTTATTGAAAAATGAATTATCTCAACCTAATAAGAGGTAATTGAGTACATAACAATTAACAAAAGATAAAAATCACACTCTCATTTTCTAACTCATAAGTCAACAAAATTAGACGTGTCACGTAAGAAATTGACAATAAATATGCAGGGTATGGGTATACCCGCGGGTACAAGGCTATACATGTGTCCTACCCAGGACTTAACGGGTAGGGTTTGGTATTATCCATGGGCATAAAAGTGTACTATACCTTGACTATGTGGGTACGGTACCCGCGGGTACCCGTACTCGTGGGTAAAATCACTACAAGAAATAAGTTGGTTAGTGACCCTCCATGTGTGAACATATAGTGAAAGTTGGTCATAAATAGTAACTAATTGTGACCAATTTTCACTATATGGTCACATATGGAGGGTCACTAACCAACATATTTCTTGTAGTGAATTGCAATCCTTACTTGGTTGCCCTGAATACCCATATCCTCTCGCTTCTCGGTTGGTTGTAGGAAGGACCACATATGAGTCCATTGCGTAGCCAACGATATTATCTGCATGAAAGAATTCGATTTTGCATTCGTAAATATATGATCACTCTGAGTATTCCATATGACCCAAAGTAAGGCACAAACCCCAACTCTGATTTGTACTTTACTTCTTTGCAACCCCACCCAGCCAATTCCCCAATAAATTGTTATATAAGTGGGAGGGATAATATTAAAAGCCATATGAATAATACGCTAAGCAATCTTTGCAAAAGAAAATGATATGAATAGATGTTGTATTGTTTCACCTTTATTTACTCCCTTGCTAATTCCTTTTTGCTAACTTTTATTATGCAAGCAAAACTCTGTGAATTAAGAACCACTTAAAAAATCCAAATTTTATGGAACTATCATTTTCCAAATGTATTTGCGCACAAATTTTGTATGGCTATTCATGTAATCTAGATACAACTATTTGACCGAAAAACACTAGATGTTGTTATCTTCTAAACAAAGACATCTGGTTGAGTGGACAACTGAATATCCATCAGCCGGGTACATAAGTGAACCCATCTATCACCTTTGATACACATGAGGGCATGTCGAGAACCTATTTTTAGAGGCCTTTGTGACATAAAATTAGCAATTGAAACTTATTTTCGGTGTTACATAATGGTGGATGTTGTTGAGAAAGTGGTGTGTTCCCTAGCCACATTTCTTCCCAAAGACGAGTTCCCTTACCATTTCCCATTGTGATTTGTGAAAGAGCCTCGTTGGAAAAACTCTTCCTTTATTTTCATTAGGCCCTTCCAAAAAAAGGTGGAGTTCGTAGATTGTGACTTTACTTGGGTTGGGACTTAGAATGAAGATATTTATTTCGTAGGAGCTCTTGCCATACCCCTTGTTCGGTTAAAAGTTTATAAAGCCACTTTCAATAAACACTTATTCTTGATTTCTAGCACTTCAAATCTAAGGACGACCTGATCTTTTTGTTGACAAATGATGTTCCATCGATTAATTCTGTACTTCCACTTATGACCATATCTTTGACGGAAAAACCTTGATCTAAAGGAATCCACTCTTTTTTCATACACCATTAGGTCTTTCAAAGAAGGATAACATAAACATTGGTAGCCTAGTTAAAACTAAATTAATTAGCACGAACCGATCACCATATGATAACAATTTTCCTATCGAACTTGCTGGTTTTCTCTCAATTTTTTGCGATCCTCTATGGCTTTCCATTCACTACTGTTTAATTTATGATGTTGAGTTGATATTCCTAAATATATGCAAGGGAAATATCTTCCTTCACAGCCAAAGAGGTTAATATAATCTACCTCGACATCCTTAGCCTTGTCAAAACTTAAAAAAACTTCACTCTAATGAAAGTTAATTTTCAATCCTAACAATTTTTCAGATATACAAACAATCTGCTTATTGAGTGCTTTTTCAAGATTGTGCTCAATAAAAATTATAGTGTCATCTACATCTTGCAAGATGGAAGTGCCACCATCAACTAGATGTGGCATTAACCCATCAACTTGACCATCTTCTTTGACACGCATAATTAAAATTGCTAGCATATCCATCACTATATTGAACAACATAGGTGATCACCTTGTGTCATTGTCTCGATCCTTTCCTAGTTTGAAAATAATAATCTATATCACCATTTGCCTTAATAATACCGATCGAGCTCGGTCCAATCTCTCCCTAGATAGCCGTTGACGATTCCTCCTGTTCGAGGCATCATCATCGTCAAAATCTAGTTAAATCCCACAGGGATGTAGGATGGTGAAGGTGATCTGGCAGCTCGTACGGTCAATGGTTAGTCTGTTCTTCTCTAGGACTGACTGACCAACCATGTGTGGCTGCAATACCGCTGCTGCTGCGTGTAGACGGTTGATCGCACCCTTGTAAGCGAGCAGCCGGGAATCAAAACCGCAATTAACTAACGTAAGTTGCTCATGCATGTGTGATTACAGTATGTTCAAATGCAAAGTACCGGCCGGCGACTTGATTCCACGGAGTAATCAACTGGGGAAGAAGAACAGAAGATGGATGGGAAATGCATGCGAGCAGGAAGCCTAGTCAACGGGTCGAAAGATACTGTTTGCCTTCGTAGCTCGTCGATCTAGAGACGGATCGAGCTGAGACCTCGCTTACGACCTTGGATAAACTAATCGATCGTGCATGTGCCTGCACATGATTTTCTTTCGACGGAGAACAGCCTGTCAGCAAGAGACTCGCCTAGCTCCGTCCTTGTGTGTACTGTACTACTGTTTGATCGTTCAGACTACAGACTTCGATCAGACCAATATAATACCCCGCGGCCAGAAGGCTCAAACGCGGTGATCGACTTCTCGCGATCGCGGACCGGCCGATTAGAGAATCTAAAAGGGTCCAGCGTGTCTCACGTCTCTGTATAACTAACTGCATTTATCAGGAGATGCTGACCTGACATGAGCGGACATGACAGGCCGTTCAACATTCTTGACCGAGACGAAGGTAAGAGCATCTCCGGTCGCGTCCTCTAAAGCGTCCCCAAACCGCGCCGTATTGAGCGTTTGGGGGACGTGTTTTGTCGTGCCGCGTTTGGGGGACGTTGCTCTCCAGCCGCGTCCCCCAAACGCCGTTCCCAATCAGAAATTCAAATTGTTGCATTCAAAAGAGATCGTTTCCGCCGAATCGTCACGATCAAAGTAGCGGCGATCAAATATAGCATATGAATAAAAATATTTGCAAGGATTGTTTTCAAATTATAATACAATAAACAATAAAACAAGTAAACAAATATAATAAATAGGGCTAGATGCTAGATCAAGGTGTCACAGTATTTCCTTTGATCCTCCACAAATGCTCAACGAGATCAGCTTGAAGTTGATCATGAACATTGTTGTCACGGATCTCTACGTGCATGGCGAGAAAATCAACAAAATCTGCAGGCAACTCATGATCAACCTCCGCAAGAGGGTCCTCACACTCATAGGGACCATCATGTGTCCTGGCATGATTCTTGCGGTCATCCTCGATGATCATGTTGTGCATGATCACACAAGTCTGCATCACCTCCCACATTTGGTCGTGAGACCAGCTTAGAGAAGGGTACCGGATAATGGCAAATTGTGCTTGAAGCACACCAAATGCCCGCTCGACATCCTTCCTGCAAGCCTCCTGTTGCGTAGCAAAGTGGAAATTCTTCAGAACTGATGGATTCGAGATTGTTTTGACAAAAGTGGCCCATTTTGGATATATACCATCAGCTAGATAATAGCCTTCGATATATTCGTGGCCATTGATCTCATAGTTGCATGGTGGAGCATGCCCTTCCACTAGTTTGCTGAACACCGGAGACTGCTGCAATACGTTGATGTCATTGTGTGATTCCGCCATGGCAAAAAAAGAATGCCAAATCCACATGTCATAATCTGCCACAGCTTCAAGCACCACACTGCAATATCCATGACGCCCTTTCTATATACCTTGCCAAGCAAACAGGCAGTTCTTCCATGCCCAGTGCATGCAATCGATGCTTCCAAGCATTCCAGGAAGTTCCCTGGCAGCATTTTGTGCCATGATCCTTGCAGTCTTTTCCTCAGTTGGCCCTCTCAAGTAGTATTTGCCAAACTTTCCCACCACAGCTCGGCAAAACTTGTACATGCACTCAATGATAGTAGACTCACTCATGCGAAGGTAGTCGTCATGTGTATCGGCAGGTGCTCCGTATGCAAGCATCCTCATGGCGGCGGTGCACTTCTGAATCGACGAGAACCCGACAACGCCTACAGCGTCGAGCTTGAGCTTGAAGTAGGGGCCGAACTCTCGAACGTCGTGGAGGATATTCATGAACAACCCCTTGCTCATCCTGTACCGGCCCCGAAAATTGTCGGCATATGTTGCATCGTCGACGAAGTAGTCGTTGTGCAGCATGGCATGCCCCTCCATCCTCTGCCGGGGTTTGGACTTCCTTCTCCCCGGCCTTGATCCTCCACGGCGCGGCCTCTTCCTCTTCTCCGCCTCGGCGTCAAGCATGTCCTGGAGGGACACGATGATCAGCAAATGCTCCCGGAGGTCGTCGTCAAAGGCTTGCTCGTCCTCCAGCAGCAGGGCAACCATCTCATCGTCGCTATCCATGTCTAAAAGCAAAATAAATGGTTAAAATTGCGCCGAGGCAGACGACGCAACGAACAGCGGCCAATCGCGCCTACCTGGCAAGTTGTCAAGCACCTTGTGTGCGCGGAGGTGGAGCGGATTTGGCGCCGCGTTCTGGGACGCGATGGCCAAGCGGCGGCGGCGGAACGACCGGCGGGAGCGCCAGCCGCGGCGACGGCGCCGACTCTCAGAAGAGATCAGATGCTCAAACGGCCGGCAAATTCAGCGACGGCGAAGTGGTGGGAGGCGAGGGAAGGAAGGAGCGACGAGAAAAAAGGCGCGAATCAACGGTTTATGCAACACGTCGCCTACATGTGGGAGCCCGCGTCGCTTCGCCTCGCTTTTCGTTGTGTCCGACGTGCCCGGAATGTCCCCTGTGGGATGGGAACGGCTTCGGGACGGCGGTCACCTTATCGGAGCGCACCGTAAAATTGGGCTTTGAGGGACGCGGCTGAAACCGTTTTTTGATCCGGCGTGTCCCAAATTACTTTGAGAGATGCTTTAGGGGACACGACTGGAGACGCTCTAATATATCACGATCTGCCAGTCAAGAGGGCAAGCAAGAAACAACAGAGAACTGAACAAAACATAGCTATCTGGACCGGAACGCAGATAAGATGATAGAACTGGACAGCAAGCACCGCGTGCCGTGCTACTGTTGTCTGCCGTGTAGGTCAACAGTCATATGTTAGGTCATCCCATGTCTGTGCGTAGAGCCAGTGTCGTGTCGTGTGTAACGTCGTCACGTACTCGACTCGAGCCCAGCTTTGGAAACATGGAAATACAGCACAACAAGGTCCCTCATGTTCATTCTTTCAAACTCATCAAGGTGCTATTATGAGCGCGTTTGGTAGCCTGCATCCTCCTTTTTTCCATGAGTGGAGAAGAAAATTGGTACGTTCGGTTGCCTGGTCCTCACTACATTCTTGCATGACACAGGTTTTAAAACACCCCTGGGACAAGCCTGGAGGAATGCCCGGAATGGCAGTTTCTCCAGGGATAGGCCTGGCGATGCAAATCCCCATCTCCGCTGACGCAAACTTTGACCCCGCGACGGAAAAGGTGAAACGTCCTTTCCAGGATCTTCTTTAATCTCTCTCCTTAATCCACTCCATGGCTCCATGGGAAGAGCTCCTCGACGATGGCCACGGCCTCCGCGACGGCCATGGCACGGCCACGGACTCCGCGATGGCCATGCCATGGCCACAACGAGGAGCTCCGCCATGGGCGTGCATCGACGAGAGCTAGCAGCAGCCGCCTCTCCTCACGCCCGGCCGCTTCCGCCCAGCCCCCAGCCGTGCCGACTGCCCCCCTCGCCGGCCTGGCCTGGACGTGCTTGCCATGGCCGCGACTGGCCCGACCCGGGCAGCGCGCACCCCCGCCGGCCGCCCCACGCGCCGGCCTGCACCACCCCTGGCCACGCGCGCCCCGTGCCGGCCGCCCGCGCCCGGTCGTGCCCGCGCCTAGCCACGCCGGCCGCCCCGCCCCGGCTGCGCCCACACCGGCCGCGCCCACACCGCCCGCCCTCGCCCTCGCCCGAGCCGCCCGCCCCCGGCGGCGGTGCCCTACCCCGCGCTCGAGCCGGCCCGCCGCGCCATGGTGTGCATGGCCACGCCCGCGCCGGCCGCGGTGCCCCTGCCCTGTGCCCGAGCCGCCCACGCCGCCCTCCGCGCTCAGCCGCGCGCCTCGCCGGCTGCGGCGCTCCGCCGCGTGCCCACCTGCATGCGCAGCCTGGCCTCACCGTGCCCTCACTATCCCCGTGCTCGACCGCGCCGGCCTCGTCTCATGCTGGCCTCATCCTTGTTGGTGCTGTGGAGTTGAGTTGATGATGTTTATGTCTAATTTCGACTTTGTTAGGTGGTAAGTAGACGATTAGCAGATATCAAACAGTACTACACATACTAATACAAAGCAACCAAACGTCTGTAAGTTGTATCCGCACAGATTTGTAGGATAATACGGATCAACCAAACGAAATGCATTTGAGTCTAACGGTGCGATGCAGGCTAACAAACAACACACACTTTTTGCACCGGAGCTCGTCGGGAACGAGATGTGGATTTCTTCCCACTGGCGCAGTGGTGCAGGAATTGAATGCAGACAACCAAACGCGCCCTATATATCATGTTTGTACACAAGTTTGTAATTTACTACACATTGTTCATCTAAATTAAATAGGCACAAATCAACTAACTATTTCATCTAAATACACTAACAATGTCATCTAAATCAAATAGGCACAAATCAACCAACACTGTCTACCAAATTAATAAAGATTTTTTGCAATCACAATGACACCAAACTACACCTTTTATACTCACAATGTCATCTAAATCAACTAGGCACGAATTAACTAATTAACCATGTCATGTAACTAAATCAACCATATGTAAATTGGAGAGGTGGAGCGGCTGGTCAATGAGTTAACGAGGGGTCGAGCGGCACGGACTGCGATGATGAGAGCGCAGTGCGGACGGCATGGATGCGCCACGGCGGGTGCGCGGGCTGGGGATGCGGTGTCATGATGGAGGGCGGCGACGCGACGGGTCAGGAAGGTGTGGGGGCAAGGTGATGGAGGGTGGCGACACGACCCACTTTGGGACTGGAGTGGATGGAAAAGGCAATGCATGTATGTATGGTGTGCGGAGTTAGTGGGGCTGTGGCCACGCAGCTCAAGGTGGGCATCGTGGAACTAGTGGTGTGGCCAGATCGTGTGTTACCGGCATCATAGCCAATGCTACCACCCCACCGGCTTTTGTGGGTAGGCCGAGCCAGTTGGGCCTACATTATTGGCGGCGCAAAATTTATCTGCACGCCGCCTAGAGCAATATACTAACTGCATGGAAGAATGTAATACACCACCGGTATTTTGGTCAAATATCGGCTACGTGGCTTTTATAAGGCGCGCCTCTACTATTATTTTACGCCTATAAGCTATTTCCTACTAGTGTAACTATCAATCTTTTTTAATTTTCGGTTGTAACTGTTGTCCAAACTTTATGCCCCTGCAACAAAACGTAAACTTGTGTGTGAGTAAAATGTCTCGAAGTGTCTACCGGTAGAGTTTATATCTCACATGATGTAGTGGTTAAACGAGGCTATTTTTTTCATTTGAAACTCTTCATAAAATTGCGGGAGCACTTCTTGCCAATCAATTATTTTGCTTTCACTGTCTCTCTTAATTTTGATGAAGGGGGCGATCTGTGTAATAATTTTATTGCTAACACCAGTGCAGAAAATGTCTCTAAATATGTGTATGCAACAATTGATCAAATCCCGAACAGAAACTTCAGAGTTGAAAAAGATGGCTCACTGAAGAAGATTTCCTTGAGAGAGTGAAAAGAATTTGTCAGCAGCCTGTTTTTGCAAGAAATGGTTTGGAAAGACTGCAGAAGAAGTTGAAGAATATAAAAAAAAATGGGCTGAAAGGCTCGAGAGCTAACTGAAAAGGGGATGAAAGAAAAAAATCTCTTCTAAATTGAATGATCGGCGGAAAGTGGAAGAAGGTCCAGGTCTATCTATATATGAGATTAGAAGAAAAAAATCAACTTAAGCAAGAACTCCTTGAGATTTTAGACAAAGAGGAAAAGTTCTAGCATCAAAGATCAAGAGAAAACTGGCTTTTACAAGGTGATAGTAATACAACTTATTTTCACAGAGCTTCTAATGGTTGTAGGAGAAAAAGAACCATTTTCTCTTCGGAACAGAATGAAGTAATCATTAATGGTGATGATGATCTACTGTTACATGTCACTGATTTCTATAAATCTCTGTTTGGTCCTGCTCCTAATAGAGGTGTCAGACTATAGTGCAATATGGTCTGTGAATGAGCAGTTGAATGATGCAGACAGAGTTGCTATGGATGAGAAGTTTTCTGAGGAAGAGATCAAATATGTTATTGATCACATGGAGAAAAATAAAGTTGCGTCCCTGATGGAATTCCTGTTGAATTTTACCAGGTGTGCTGGAGTATTATCAAGTATGATCTGACGGTTGTGTTTGATGATTTCCATGATCCCAAAATAGATTTGAACATGATCAATTATGGAATCATTACATTGGTTCCAAAAAGTGATGAAGAAGATACCATACAAAAATTTAGGCCCATATGCCTCCTTCAGGTGTTTTTCAAAAGTTTTACCAAAGCTTTGACCATTGGAGTGGAACCTGTGATGGATAAACTCCTACTCTCTTGTCAAACTGCTTTTATTAAAGGGAGATAAATCACTGATGGAGTTATGTTGCAGCAAGAGATCTTGAGAGAGAGCAAGCATAGAAAACAACAAGGGGTGGTGCTTAAAATTGACTTTGAAAAAAGCTTGTGATAAAGTTAACTTTAATTTCATGTTTGAGTGTTGTGAATAGAAAGATTTCAGTGGCAGTTGGCTATTGTGGATCAAGAAAGTTGTGACAAAAGGAACCTTGAGTGTTGAAGTTAATGACAAGGTGGGCCCCTAGTTTGCTAGTTGCAAAGGGTCAGGAACGGGACCCTTTTGCTCATTTCCTTTGTAATATGGCTGCAAATAGTTTGGCAAACATGATTTACTTGGCTCAACAAAATGGTTTGAATTACTGGCCTGACTGATAACTTTGTGGACAAAGGAGTTGTTATGCTCCAATATGCCGATGGAACCATTTTATTCGATGACTTGGAGCAGGCTAGGAACTTGAAGCTTCTACTGTACATTTTTGAAGCAATGTCTGGTTTGGAAATCAACGTTTGAAAAAAGTGAGGTGATGATGATTCTGGTGGATGATGTTAAAGCCCGGAGTTTTGCTGATTTGTTTAACTGTCAAAGAGGGGAATGTCCTATTAAATACCTAGGTACTCCTATGTGTTCCAGAAGGACTACGGTGGCTGAGATGGGTTTCCTTGGTGAAAAAACCAAGAATAAAATGGGTGCTTGGGTAGGAAATTTCATGTCCACTGGAGGGAGATTCATCAAGATTGTTGCTTGTTTATGTAGTGTGGCTGTGTATCAGATGTCCATGAGAGTGTTGCATGAAACCAATACTGAAGAGATGGATAGACCCATCAGATCTTTTTTCTTGGCTGGCAGTGCTGACAAGAGAAAGTACCATTTTGTCAGATGGAGATGAATTTGTAAACCCAAGAAAAAGGATGGTCTGATTTGAATGACTTACCAAAGTTTAATCTTAGTATAATGCGTAAATGATGGTGGAAGCCGAGGAATGATGCAGGTCCATGGCAGGAGTTTATGAGAAGAAAAAACTCGAGAGGTGTTGGTATTTTTTATGCAAAGAAAAGACCCGGAGATTCCTCTCTATGGTCTGATATGATGCAGGTGAGGAATCTATACCTATGTAGCAGAAGAATGTAGGTTGGTAATGGTAGATTGACCAGCTTTTGGTGTTATGCTTTGTGTGGGCACTCTCCTTGGAAAGATAAATTTCCTGAAATTTATAACATCTGCAGAGAACAAGAGATAATAGTGGCTGATGCAGATGCTTTTAATTGGGGATTCACTTTTAAGAGATGGATGCATCCCGATGTAATTGAACAAATGCATGGTTTGCTGATATTACTGAGACATATTACACTTAATGAGGAGCAGGATAAGCCCTTCTGGAAGTGGACTAAATCTGGAAAATTCACTGTCAACTCAATATACATCACTTGTGCAACAATGTCATTGGCAGATCCTTCAGACATTTGTGGAAAAGTAAGATTCCTTTCAAGATTAAAATCTGGATGTGGCTTATTTGGCACAATGCAATTACAACAAAAGATAACTTGTTGAAACGGAACTGGACTGGAAGCACTTGGTGTCAGTTCTGTAAGAAGCAGGGAACTATATTGCATTTGTTCTTAGAATGTGATGCAGCCAAGTATGTGTGGAGTTCTGTGGGACATGCAATTGGAGCTCCACATAGACCTGAGAGTTTTATACTGTTCTTCTGGTGGTTTCCATGTTTTGTGCCTGCTAGCCGCAATACCTAGATAGCTGGATTGGCTGCAATACGTTGGGAAATTTGGAAGCTGAGAAACAAAGCTTGCTTTGAAGGCTAGATGATTCTATCCCCCAATGAACTAATTAGCTTTGTTGTTGTCTTTATGAACTATTGGGCAGGTTTACATGATGAAGCATATGCTGAAGATATTCGCTCCAGAGCGAGCAATCTCCTGCGCCTGTCAACTGTGGCTGATGATAGTGGATCAAGGAGCACCACTGTGAATCCATCATCCTCTTCCCAGCTGTTGGATGGCGGATTTGGTGATATTGACAATGAGATGGATGTTGACCGAGAAGAGCAGTGATATCAGTTTCATAGATGGGTTGGTTCTAGTTGGCTGTTGCATCAAATCCAGTGTAGATGGTTTTGGTCAGATGCTCTCTGATGGTTGTAATAAGACTTCTAGCTTTTTGTCTCTCATTCGTTCAAAACGCTAGAGTAGGCGGCGTCGTCTTTTCAGTTTGATCACCTATGTGGCTACCTGGAACTCGTCTGTATTTTGTTATCTCTTTTGGTAATGAAATCTGATCCCCTGAAGGGTCACTTGGAAAAAAGTTGATCAAATCCTGATGCCAATGGTAAAAATTACATTGAAATTAGTGTTAATGGTGCAACGCTACGTCGAGCAGTGCATGGCGGTTCATCGAGGAAGATACGCTAGCTCGAGGATAAAGGCCATATGTTGCCTCCAAACCTCAGAAACACGTAAAAGTTTAGGAAATTCCATTGACTGGCTGGATGGAAGTTGCCGGTCAGAACTAGAAGATGTGGCTAACACTAATTTGAGAAATGGATCGCATCCTGAAGAAGAAAGCGACAAAGGAAGATAGACAACGACCGTTGATCTAGGGAGTCCTGACCTTCACTAGCTTCAGGGCGAAACTTTAGCTAGCCGAATCTCCTCGTTCGAAGAAGATCGAAATCAGTGCACCGGGACACAAACACCACCTACAAATCACCGGAGCATCAGGCGGAGGAGGACGCCCGCTTCGGTCACCTTTTTCGCGAGAGAGAAAACTTGAGGGCCCTTATCACACGTTGCAACTGCTTTCAATGTGATAATTCGAGTCAATTGGATTATGCAACCTACATTTGATGATCATTCACGCGAGTAAACTAGTTACTCAGGGTCGTTATTCGTCACGAGCTACGCTGATCAAGCTCGGTCTAATCCCTCCATAGATATATAGCCGTTCACGATTCCTCCTACCCGAGGCATCAATCCTCTTTAAATACCTCAGGGATGTTGGATCGATGAAGGTAGTCAATGGTTAGTCGATTTTTCTCTAGAAATGACTGACCCTGGCCGACGATGTGTGGCTGCAAAATATGCGCGGAGCACGAGGGCCAAGCCCGCTGCTGGCTGCTGCTGTGCGTCTAGGCGGTTGATCGCACCGTTGTAAGCTAGCAGCCGGGGATCGATCAAACTAGCAATTAACAAACGTAAGTTGCGCGTGCATGTGTGATTATAGATAGGAGTATTTTTTTTTTGCACGAAGATTATAGTATGCTCAAAGGAGAACGACCCGGGGAAGAACGATGGACGAAATGGCGACGTCTAGTCAACTGGCCGAAAGATACCCGTTTGCCTGCAGCCTGCCTGCTCTCATCGATCTAGAGACAGATCGAGTGACCTCGGCTACGACTGTGGATAAAACTAATCGTGCGCATGTGCCTGCACTGCACATGATTTTCGTTGACGGCGAACAACTTACTGGACAGAATACTCACCTGGCTCCGTCCCTGTGTACTCGTTCAGACTTCAGACCAATATGATACGCGGAAGGCTCAGACCAGATGGTAGCGACTTCTCGATCGCGGACCGGCCGTAGATAGAGCACCTAAAAAGTTCCAGCTTGTCTAGTACTAGTAGATAGACCACAACTCCGACAACTGCATTTATCAGGATGCTGACCTGACCACGAGAGGATATGGCAGACAGCTCAAACTATCTGGGTAGGGTAGGAAACGGGTGAAGAATCGACAGGGAGAGAGTGTCATTCTTGACCGACCGAGACGCAGGTAATACACCAGTTTCTGCCAGAAAAGCAACACAGAACTGAACGAAACATACCTATCTGGACCGGACCAAAGATGATAGAACTGAACTGATCGAACTGCGAGACTAGGGTTAGACCCGGCGGCGGCGGCTCGGTGGAGAGGATCGGAGGGTTTTAGGGTTTGGTTAGGCTGATACCATGTAGAACGGTATTGGGGGGAAGCCTCACACGGTAAAGGCCGTGGGGTTCCTGTGTTTATATATTGGGCACTCAGGCCAATTAGGGTTTAGATACAATTACAGTTAGGTCCTAGATAGATACAATATATACAATCTAACAGACGTGCTACCGTTGCCTGCCGTGTACCCGTGGCTATGTGCGCGCGCATTAGATGAGATGGTCTACAGCCATGTGTCATGTCGTCTCATGTCGTGTGTAGCGTCATCACGTACATACTCTCGACTCACGCTTCGGAACTGTGTCCACTCAACTGTAGCAGCTTCGAGAGAGGAGCACAGTCGTTTCCTTCGATATCATCCGTTTTATTCGTCTAAATGGTAAGTATATATTTTGTAGTCCAGTTCGTCTCAGCCAAAGACACATTTCAAATACCTCTAGAGCAAAATTCGTCTTGATAATCTGGCCAGGAAACGGTGAGAAGTACCCTCACCGTTTTTTTTTTTTTTTGTCAGCGGAAGGAGTAGTCCTTTAGGCCCCAACCTTAGTTTTTTTTGTCAGCGGAAGCAAGAAACATTGCACTATTTTGCGGCCCAAACCTAGTCGAGTTAGGCTGAAAGAACGCCAAAACGGGCTGAGCCTATCGTTGAAGAGAAGGGCCACCCAAGGCCCAGCCTTATTTTTCGAATACTCAGCAAGATCGCGAAATCTGTAACAAATAAAAAAAAAGCCTCCGTGAGCAAAGTGAAGCGCGTTGTATGTTTGACACAAGGTGAAGCAAAATAAGGGTGAAAGAGGAGAGAGATTAATTCGAGAATGTGGGATATCTCCATTTTTTTCAAGATTAAAAAATTAAAACAAAATACTTTAAGAATCGTTTATCCAAATTACGAACTGTTTTCACTTTCGATGAAACCCTCGCGCAGAGATCTTCAAAAATTAGATCTCATGTTAATAGATGAAACCTTTTTTTCATACTTCCAAAACCATTACAATTGTACTTTGCGTATGCTTGGGTTTCAATGTCGTTGTACTTTGTGTTTCTAGTGTCCGTTGTACTTCGGATTTTAGTGCACATGTACTTCGTTGTACTTCATTTTTCACAACGGGTGTAACTTTTACGTACTTCGGTTTCGGCACACTTGTACTTTGGTGTACTTCCGTTTCAGTATATCTTCTACTTTGAATTCAGTATTCTATATTGTTATATTTCTAGACACATAAGAGTAGACCCATGTTGCACTTCCGAGTACACCTACGTGATGCGCTGCGGAAAGTACGCTCATGCGCGAAATTAGACGTAAAAATATGCTAACGCGGACCGCTCTTCATGCGCCACATGTCAACATGGGAGCGCTCCGTGATGCACGAACGTCGACATTTTGCTAGGTCCCACAAGATCGTTGTCAATATACATGTGTGCCAAAGCTAGAGCATGATCAGGCCATACGGCCTGCAAAACATCTCACGTATTCATAGTAGTTGGCGACATTATCCGCAAAAAATAACTTTTAGAAGTTTTAAAATTAAGAAAACGTCGATTCTTTAATCTTTAATGGCATCATTTTTTTAATAGGGAAATGCGCCTGGGGCGCCAACTTCATGCATACCGCTCAACAGTATAAAGCATGTGTTTCAATGCCTTGCCACTCAAAAACTTGAAGAATAGAAATAGCATGGCATGAAGGGGAAAGTGAGCTCAAGAAGGACAACCTAAGATAGGTGGATCTAGCGATTTTCTAAGCACTCGCGATGAGTATCATTATGATCAGCACCATTGATGTCTCTTGATGTGGAACTCTCAAGCTTGTTACCTCGATGTGAAGTTGAGGATCTTGGCTAGAGTGTCAGTGGATATGATCAATGGATATACTATTTTCACACGTTCAATGGAGATACTTTTGTTTACACATTTAATGGAGGTAATTCGTGATAAGCTAGGGGTGGCACCGATCAAAGAGAAGCAAGTCCAACACCGAGCAAGGTTGTTTGGACATGTGTTTCACTAGATTTTTTTTCTTAATAAAAAAAAATCTAGTGTAGGCCTTCAGAAGCTCAAGTTAATAGTGAGATTCTAAAGAGCATGGTAGATACTAGAAGGTGTAGAGACTGACCAAAATTAACCTGAACGGAGAGGTAAAAAGAGACTTGAGATGATGATGGTGCTTTGGAATAATGAAGTCTAACTCAACAACCTAGTGGTAGGTTATTAGAAGTGCATGGTGAGACACGACTGAGTTCACGAACACAAGCCTAATTCGTTTTCCAATGTCAGTTTATTTGTCTTTCACGATTAATGTCGGGGTGTGTGTGGCACACACAAAGGTAACCATGTTGGCCAAGGTAAATGAAACTTGTCCATGTCCTCTGATATGATCCATACCAGGAGTACAAAAGTGACGGAGGGAGTGAGAAAACATATGGTGTGAATATAATTAGGATAGTTAGAGCAATTTCAATAGTATAGCCAACTGTTGGCTACAAGATGTCATATTATTTGTAGTCATCATATAGCTAACATGTACAATAGTTGGCTATAAAAATGTAGTACTTTACTAATATATGACCCACATTTCACTCTCACAAGGTGCCTATGAGCAAGTGCAAGAGCTGGCTATTGCATAGTAGCCCACCCCCCTTCTCTCTCCTCTTCTCTCTCCTCCAACTCATCTAAAATATATTATTTAATGTCTTATAGTCAGCTGACTGGACTTTATTGTACTTGCTCTTAGATAGATCAATCTTTATGGTCACCACATGATACTTCCCTTAAAACTAGAAAAAAGAATCGATCTCACAATTAAGAAAAGGTTGGTGACTTGGATCAGGCTCCTCATGATGACTGATATGTACCACATAATTAAAGCGCCCCGCATATTATATCTCCTCCATCAAACTCCACCCTTGGAAGCTTGAGCAGCAACCAGATGCATCCTTTTTCTCTTTCTCTTATATGTCATCGACGGTGGTCATGGGAATTGGAGGCTTCAGGCTGTTTCCTAGGATCGTCTTGATTATAGGTCTTTCTATGAAGCGCGTTCCATCTTTCACAATGCAAAATATTAGGCTTCTCTTGTTTATCGATCCTTCTAACAGTTGGGTTTCGAGAACTTAGCGTTGGCTTTGTAGCCGCTCAGCCCCAACGAAAGATCGTTTTGCCTACAAATACAATAAGACCATACAAAAAATATGATACCCGTCTCTTTTAGTTTCTACCCTTTTTTTTTCCTTTTTCCACCTACGATATTTTTCTTATTACTACGCGTTATTTTCCAGTCTTTTTGCAATTTGTTCATATGGATAAGGAAATAGATATCTTTTTTTAGAATAGGAAATACTTACCATGTTGCAATAGGTTGTTCATCTTGTACAAATATGTATGTAATATCTCTCATCATTTGTAAAGATGTGAAATCTCAACATCGAATCCATGTTTCTCGTTGTTGACTGAGAAGTGAGAAATTTTGCAACTATTGGAGTAACAAAACCATTGCTTTCTTACATTTTCCCCTGTATTCTTACAAAATATGAGAGGTTCCTCGTACCTTGTATTTTTCCAACCGTACGTGACATGAAGAGTGGAGCAAGAGCAATCGCAGTTTCCATGGTATTGGCACATGGGATCATATGATCTTTTTATTTTGAAATGCTCTTAGCTACATTTTGAAACATCAAAAAAATTGGAAACAAAAAATCGCACGTACATTCACGTGCTACATGTCCACAAAAATTTGACTTGTCTTGTGGCATGTGCAAAAAGACAAACTTCGGTGCTAAAAATAAGGCTTGTCACAAAATAAATTTTCTATTTTTTATATAGACCATAAAAATATCGATTTTTCTCGAAAATTGATGAACGCATATATATTGTGAAGATGTACATGTAGAATTTTTATCAAAAATTTTCGACACTTCAAAATACATTTTCTTCATTGAGGGAGCATGCGCACCCGGGAGCCAACTTGAATTTCCGACAATTAACCAACAATAACAAGCTGCATTCAAAAGAGATTTCACCACTAGTACAACTAGCCAACAGTTGATCCTCAGCATCACACGATCAACGTTTTGCAGCTTTATTCATTACATATAATAATCATTACTAACGATTAACCGCAGTTTCACTATCCCTCCTCAGCTGAGATGAGTGCACAATTGGTATTCCATCGTCTTGTGACCCTCCCATCTTCTTCCTTTTTTTGTTCCCCCTTTCCGCTTCGGATTCATTATCATGTAAGGACCATCCCAATATATAAAAAACGGCAGGAATTAAGGGAGTTTGAGAAATGCCAGAACCCACATCCACAAATTCATGTTTCTCCCCTATCCTAATTAGGCATAAATCTTCAAGCCTGTTTTTCACGGCAGCACTAGCATCCCCAATCTTATGACGATACTGGATACCGCGATCCATGGGAAAGTAAGACAGGTCCGGATATCCTGAGACAATTCTAGAGAGTCATAGGGCATGTTTGGTTGGTGCCCAAGCGTGCCCTGCCAAAATTTTGGCAACCTATAAGATATTGGCCCTTGTTTGGTTGATGGCCAAAATTTTGGTTGCCAATAAAAAGTTGCCCACTTACCTCATGTTTCCTTCATAGTTCTTGCCAAAATTTTGGCCAACCCTTGGCCAAGGAATCCTTAGCCAATTATTTGGCTAGCCAACGGTTGGCAAATTTTGGTAGGGCATGAGATGGCATGAACCAAACATACCCATAGTCTCCTCCTTGATTCAGCAACCTACGTACCTCGATAGCCTCCCTTTGCATGCCCAGCAGGGAAGCCGAGACTTCAACGCAGTAAGAGCAAGTACAATAAAATCTAGTCAACTGACTATAAAAAATAAAACATTATATCTTTATTTAGTTGGAGGAGAGAGAATAAGAGAGAAGGTAAGTGGGCTCTTATGCTCTAGCACGTGCTTCTAGACACTTTGTGAGAATGAAAGGGGGGCATATTTTAATTAAGTAGTACAATTTTAGAGTCAACTATTATATATAGTGGCTATAAGTTGACTATAGATTACATGTCAATCCACTATAGCCAGCTGATGGCTACACTATAATTCTGGCTCTAAGACCCCTGTATTTGGTCAGAATATCCAAGGCCGCTTTCCGGATGTCATATCCAAACTCAAACTGCCTTTGGCACATTTCGATGGTAGGTTTATCTGCAGCGTCCTTGATGTATATTGGCAACATCTGAGACATATGGTTAGCCTCTTCCATGATACACATCAAGCCGGCCGCTAGAACCGTAGATGCGGAGCCGAGAGCCATGATACGGTTTGCTTCAGACCTGATCTGTTTGCTGAGAGCCTCGTGTTGATGAGGGTTAGTAATCATCGTTACAAACATGCCGCCCAGTCCCTCGATCTTGAGAATGGCATCGGTCAACGCATCCTCCGCCTCGATAGTCGGTACACTAGATAGTACCAGTAGTATTTTAGGACGACGGTGTGAATAAATCAGTTAGCATAGGGATCAATAACCAAATATATAACAAAGTGTATTTATAGAGTAGAGGCAGGTGGGCTGATTACCTTTTTGGCCACGCAAGGGAATTCTCGACATTTGTCTGAATTTCTGCTGAAATAATCCCCAAGGTATTGAAAATAGTCTTCGAAGAGACAGTAACCAGTCATCCACGGCAGTAGCCTATCCCATCCCCACGCGGGTTCAACAAGGTCCTTGTGGAGAATGACATCCAAGCTTGGTTGCGAAATGAATTCATCGTCCGACGGGGATCTTTTTTTCGATAAAGGAGTAACAGCCCCAACCTCTGCATCAATTGATGCACACGACCTTTTATTAAACATATAAAGTATCAAGTATCAAGTAATAAGTACGAAACGTCATGGTTGCCACATAAACCAACCAATTCAACGGAACAGCAAACATCTAAATAGGCTAGCCATACTCTATCCTATTAATGTGTCGCCACCCAGTAGCCCGGTAATAGAAGTCCTGAGTAAGCACCAGCAGTCTGTTGCAACCAGTATCCATATCCTTGCGCTGCTCCTCCGGTAGCAGGAAAGCCCATAACTGTATCCAATGCACAGCTCGAAGAATTACCTGCAAAAAGTTAGTACCCTTTTGATTATTAAAAATCATATCATTTCTGGTGTTTCATATTGCCCAACATATAGCAGATATACCAATCCTAATTTTCTGCTTATCTTTCTTCGGAACTCCATACAACCAGTTCTCAAACATATTATTAATACTAGTAGGTGGTGGAATATTATAAGCAAAGTAAATCATCCGCCAAATAATAGTAGCAAAGGGGCATGTAAGAAACAAATGATGGACCGTTTCATTAGTACTACAGAAACAACACTTTTGAGATCCTGTCCACCTACGTTTTGCCAAATTGTCCTTAGTAAGTAAGACTTTATTATTAAGAAACCACATGAAGATTTTTAATTTTAAAGGGATCTTGAGTTTCCACAAATATTTGCGTAAGAATCTAGTATGACCATTCATATAATCAAGATACATAGACTTAACAGTGAACATTCCGGAATCTGTAAGCTTCCATACAAACTTATCAGGTTCATCTGTGAGATTAATGGTAATAAGTCGTTGACACAAATGCAACCATTCCATATATTTATGGTCATTAAGTCCTCTCCTAAAAGTAATGTTCAACGGATTTTGAGCCAATACTGTGGAAACCAGAACATCTCTATGTTGTGCAATATTGTAAAGAGAGGGATATTGTTGTGATAAAGGAACATCCCCTAGCCACACATCCTCCCAAAAGCGCACCGAACTACCATCTCCCATATTGAAAAATCCTCTACTGAAAAAATCAGATTTAACTTTCATAAGACCTTTCCAAAAAGCCGAATCCGTAGGTTTCGCCTCAACTTGCGGTAAAGTTTTAGAATGTAAATACTTGTTGTGCAAATTTTTTTGCCACATACCCTCTTCAGTTAAAAGTTTGTAAAGCCATTTACTCAGTAAGCATTTGTTCTTTAATTCCAGAACTTCGATACCCAAACCTCCCTGATTCTTCGGTCTACATATTATATTCCATTTAGATAGTCTATATCTTTTCTTTTTCTCATCAGATTGCCAGAAGAAATTAGATCTATAAAAATCTAGTCTTTTTCAAACCCCCACAGGAATCTCCATGAAGGATAACATAAACATTGATAGACTTGTTAAGACCGAATTAATGAGAACTAACCTATTGATGACCCACAAGTATAGGGGATCGCAACAGTCTTCGACGGAAGTAAAACCCAATTTATTGATTCGACACAAGGGGAGACAAAGAATACTTGAAAGCCTTAACAGCGGAGTTGTCAATTCAGCTGCACCTGGAAACAGACTTGCTCGCAAGAGTTTATCAGTAGTAACAGTTTTATAGTAGTAGCAGTAGTAAAATAACAGCAACAGAGTAACAAAGACAGCAGTAGTGATTTTAGTAAACAGCAGGATTAAAATATTGTAGGCACGGGGACGGATGTCGGGCGTTGCATGGATGAGAGAAACTCATGTAACAATCATAGCAGGGCATTTGCAGATAATAATAAAACGGTATCCAAGTACTAATCAATCAATAGGCATGTGTTCCAATTATAGTCGTACGTGCTCGCAATGAGAAACTTGCACAACATCTTTTGTCCTACCAGCCGGTGGCAGCCGGGCCTCAAGGGAAACTACTGGATATTAAGGTACTCCTTTTAATAGAGTACCGGAGCAAATCATTAACACTCCATGAACACATGTGATCCTCACGTCACTACCATCCCCTCCGGTTGTCCCAATTTCTGTCACTTCGGGGCCATTGGTTCCGGACAGCGACATGTGTATACAACTTGCAGGTAAGATCATAAACAACGAATATCTTCATGAATCAATAACATGTTCAGATCTGAGATCATGGCACTCGGGCCCTAGTGACAAGCATTAAGCATAACAAGTTGCAACAATATCATAAAAGTAACTTCTACGGATACTAGGCACTATGCCCTAACAATCTTATGCTATTACATGACCAATCTCATCCAATCCCTACCATCCCCTTCGGCCTACGGCGGGGGAATTACTCACACATGGATGGGGGAAACATGGCTGGTTGATGGAGAGGCGTTGGCGGTGATGATCTCCTCCAATTCCCCGTCCCGGCGGAGTGCCAGAACGGAGACTTCTGGCTCCCGAGACAGAGTTTCGCGATGTGGCGGCGTTCTGGAGGGTTTCTGGCGACTTCGACTTCTCTCCGTGCGTTTTTAGGTCGAGGCGAATAAGTAGTCCGAAGGAGAGCCTCGGAGGCCGGCCGAGGGGGCCATACCATAGGGTCGCGCGGGCCCCCCCTAGGCCGCGCCGCCTTATTGTGTGGGGCCCTCGGGCCTCCACTTGATTTGTCCTTCTGGCTCCGTCAGTATTCTGGGAAAATAGGGCCTTCCGTCAAAATCCCGAGGTTTTTCCTGAAAGTTGGATTTCTGCACAAAAACGAGACACCGGAACAATTCCGCTGAAAACAGCGTTAGTCCGTGTTAGTTGCATCCAAAATACACAAATTAGAGGCGTAACAATAGCAAAAGTGTTCGGGAAAGTAGATACGTTTTGGACGTATCAACTCCCCCAAGCTTAGCTTATTGCTTGTCCTCAAGCAATTCAGTTAACAACCGAGCGATAAAAGAACTTTCACGAACACATTTGCTCATATGATGTATATATTCTCATGATATGGCTAATACTTAAGCAGTTCATAATAAGATACATGCAAATAAGATCATCTAACAGCTATGTCAATCATGAAGAGGTACCAACAATTAATAATAAGCATCATGAATCATGTATATAAGCAGGATTGCAATGTTCATAAGAGAGCATGATAAAGTGGTATCTCGCTTGCTCGTATTTGATCGGCAAAACATAAATGCCCGGGCACCTCTCGAAGTTCATAGAAAGACTAGAAGTAGTGATTGTCAAAGATAAAAGCATCAAAGTTATACCACAATCAATCATATTTTGAGACAAGCATATTATACTAAGAATGACAGGTTGTGCTCTCAAGAAAGTGCTCAAAGAAAAGATGGAGACACAACATAAAAGTAAAAGATTGACCCTTCGCAGAGGGAAGCAGGGATTAACATGCGCTAGAGCTTTTCATTTGTAAATCAGGAGTAAAATTATTTTTAGAGGTGTTTGTTGTTATCAACGAATGGTAATGGGTACACCAACTACCTCGCCAACCGGACTTTCAAGAGCGGCTCCCATGAATTATTTGCATTTTTATGTGGCACTCCTTCCAACCTTTCTTACACAAACCATGGCTAACCGAATCCTCGGGTGCACTGCCAACAATCACATACCATGAAGGAGTGCCTTTTAGTTTAGTTTTATTATGATGATGACACTCCCCCAACCTTTGCTTACACAAGCCATGGCTAACCGAATCCTTCGGGTGCCGTCCAACAATCACAAACCATGGAGGAGTGTCTATTTAAGTTAATTAATTCGGGACTGGGAATCCCATTGCCGACTCTTTTTGCAAAATTATTGGATAAGCGGATGTGCCACTAGTCCATATGAGAGTCCGTCAAAAGTAAATGACAAGGTTGAAAGCTAAACACCACATACTTCCTCATGAGCTATGAAACATTAACACAATTTGAGAAGCGTTTTGAAGGTTTTGAAGGTAGCGCATGAGAATTTACTTGGAATGGTTTGAAATGCCATGCATAGGTATTTATGGTGGACACTCTGGAATAACTTGGTTTTCATGTGTTCGGAGGCACGAGCAGCGTTCCCGCTCAGTACAAGTGAAGGCTAGCAAAAGACTAGGGAGCGACAAATCAAGAGAGCGATGAATCGTCATAATCATGCTTGCGGCAAAATAAATTAACTGAGGCATAAAAGTGATACAAGAACTCTGAAGCAATGTAAATCATTGAGGCTTAATTGACTTTTGTTCAGTCATATGCATGCGTGAGCATGTGCCAAGTTGATATAAATGAATTATTCAGAGGAGGATACCACAATATCATACCTATCTATGAATAAAACAATGCAAGCAAACATCCATGACATGCTACTCATATTAATAAATTGGAGCTAATCATGAGAGATCATGAACTACTAGACTTTCTTAAATAACATATACCTCACATGAACCAACTAAGCATGCTCACATGGATGAGTATATGTACAAAAATGAAAGCAAATAGAGTTCATACCAGCCTCTCACCACAATCAGATTGTCGTAGATCGTCATTATTGCCTTTTCACTTGTGTAGCTTGGATAATATGAAATGAAAACCACGCTCCAGCCACCGAAGACCATTGAAATCATGATGAACTTTACAAACCAAACAAGAACAGCAAATATTTTTGGTGTTTTCAATTTTGAGAACAAGAACAAAGGAAACAAGCAAACAAAGCAAAATCTTTTTGGGTTTTCTTATAGCAAACTAGCAATAGCAAATAAAGCGAAACAAATGCAAGAAACCAAGATAAATAAATGGTGAAGAGAAACAACAGAAATATTTTTGGTCTTTTTGTGTTTTGGAAAAGAAACAAAGTGGAAATAAGAAAGATCAAACTAAAAGAAACACAGAAAAGCGAGATAGCAGAAATCTGCCAAAACCTGACAGCAGTACAGAAATCGATTTTTACAAAAATCTTACGTTGCTCAGCTCGAAAAGTGTTCAACTAATGAAAGTTAGATAACAACCTGGGGAACCTGCACAAAATTTGGCAGCTCAAAATAACGTTCTGGCTGTGCGCACGAATTTTTCTAGTAACAGTCCAGAATCTGTTTTCAGGCAGCACTTCCCCAAATATCATCTTCCTCTCATTAGAAAACCACTCAAACAAACTAAACAAGTATATATAAGTATCCAGCAACCATAATATGCAAAGAATGAGTGATGCCGGTATACCTCCCCCCAAGCTTAGGCTTTTGACCTAAGTGGAGTTCAACCCCATCGAGGGTCTGGGTTCCACGCCGGTGGATCATACATGGAGTAGTCATAATAAGGTACCGATGCAGAAGAAAAGCGTGGAGGTTCCTCATGCCCAATGTGTTGATGCGAAGAGCTTGCTGCATCTGACGACGAGTCGAGGTGTTCCTCGACCTCATCCGTGTTGTCTCGTGCACGATGGCTTCCTCCCTCGATGTATGCATTAACTGCACTTTCCGTGACCGACCAATCCTCCCTGGAATCAAGGTTAAACAGAGAAGGTGCAGGCAATCCTACTATTTTTTCAACTTTCTTAGTCCTTGTCCAAGATTTCTTGTAAAATGTTATTCTGTAAGACAGGTTTCTCAAATTAGATGAATTAGAAACAAATGCACGCTTAATCATGGAGGCTATGTCAAGTTTCACCATGGGGAGCTGAATATCAAGACGGTGAGGTCCTACATTATGCATAGCTAATAAGCGAGAGGCGATGAGACCTCCACAAATTCATCCCCTCTCACGGTTAGTAGCAAGTCTTTTGGCTATCAAAGCTCCCAAGTTATAAGTCCTATTACCTTGTAATGCAGCAGCTAGAAAGGCTAGATCCGGGATAGTTACTTTACCTCCAATCTTTCTCGCTAGAACGCACTTGGTAATGAAATAAGCAAAGTAACGAATAGCTGGGAAATGAATGCTACTGATTTTACCATCATCCTCTGAGAAGCTTCTTCCATGACAAATCATCTTGAAGAGGTCCAAGAACTCTTGCGGCGATCCCTTTATCTTCTCGCATGATCCCCATTGCGGCACTCTGATTGCTTGCACAAAAATCACCGAATGGCAAGTTGACAGCTTTATTATAAATTTTGTACTCGAACCATGGGATTAGATTGTGACCAATTGAATTTAAAATCCTGCACTACCGACATAGTCAGTTTTACATATTGGCATGGTTCCCCATCAACAAAATCATCCAATCCCGCACGAGAGATTAAACTTTCAACGTCTCGCAAGATCCCGAAGCACTTCTCATGAAATCCACGCACGGATAGTAAGTGGGATATACTCCTTCTTCTCGGTGAACTCTCATGACCTGTTGCACCTCCAACTCATGTTGGTTGAGTTGGTGCCTACCTCCTTCCATTTTCTGAAATTTTTCAACAAACAATATAAAACTTGATTTGGTGACATATAATTAAGGGGAACTACCATAGGAACTTGCTAGAGTACTAATCATGCATCAAAACTAGTTTCTACCACTTAGAACAAGCATGCAAGCTCACTAAACATGTTACCTACAGCAGAAAAATATTCAAGATATACTCAACCAAACAAAATTCTACTTGGATAATCGAAGGAGTCACATACCGGAGAGCAAATGTGCCAAATTTCAGATGCAAATCTGGGCTGAGCAAAGAGATCGAAAAATCCTGAGCTCTTGAGCAAAAACGCGAGTGAGAGAAAGTTGGTTCGAGTTTTTTCGGGAGAGAGAAGATGCTGGGAGAAAGAGATGAAGTAGTGGGGCAAGGAGGGGCCCACACCACAGGGTGGCGTGCCCCCCTCCTTGGCCGCGCCGGCCTGTGGTGTGGCACCCTGTGGTGCCCCACAGGTCATCCTCTGGTACTCCCAGGTGCCTCGTCGAAAAATAGGACCAACGGTATAATTTTTGCGAATTTTTGAAAACTTGGAAAAATGCACATTTCTGGGTATTAAGTTTATTATTACTAGCGGGGAAATTTTTTGAAATCTCCAATTAACTAAGGAACTTTGAAAAATAAAGGTGCTACAGCAACTAGAGCAAGTGGAGGAAGAAAGAGATGTTGTTTACCTCCTCTATGCATATAAAATGTATTTGTTAACAAGGTTGATCAAGTCTTGCCGCCAAATAAATTTTACATAGCATATGAAGAAATAAACCTCAAATCAATCATGTTACCTTGAATTGTATTGATATGGATCCAATCACAAGAGTTTGATATTCTTCTTTAGGCTCATATATAGGACAATCAATAGTTCCCACTTTGATAGTTCTCACATTAGAAATAGTATTAACTCCACACGCTTTTTCAATCCTCTTGGGGAAATAGACGGTGTGTTCCTTATCATCAACATTGAAAGTAACCTTTCCTTTATTGCAATCAATAACAGCCCCTCGCGGTGTTAAGAAAAGGTCTCCCAAGAATAATAGACATATTATCATCTTCGGGCATTTCCAACACAACAAAATCGGTTAATATCAAGCAGTTATTAGTAACTTGAACAGGAACATCCTCACATATACCAACAGGAATAGCGATAGATTTATCAGCCATTTGCAAAGATATATCAAGTAGGTATCAACTTATCTAAGTAAAGTCTCTTATAAAGAGAAAAAGGCATAACACTAACACCGGCTCCCAAGTCACATAGAGCAGTTTTAACATAATTATTCTTAATAGAACAAGGAATAGTAGGTATACCAGGTCGCCCAACTTCTTTGGAACTTTGCCATTGAAAGAGTAATTAGCAAGCATAGTGGAAATTTCCTCATTGGGGATTTTCCTTTTGTTAGTAACAATATCTTTCATATACTTTGAATAAGGAGGCAATTTAATAGCATCGAGTCAAAGGGATTTGCAAGAATAAAGGTTTCATCCAATCACAAAATTTATTATAGTGTTCTTCTTCCTTTGATTTTAGTTTCTTAGCAGGAAAAGGCATTTGCTTTTGCACCCAAGGTTCTCTTTCATTACCATGTTTCTCAGTAATAAAATCTTCTTTAGTATACTTTTTATTTTTAGCATGCTTTTCGAGGTTCTTTTTCAACCTCTTCTATATCGGGAGTATCATTCTTATCATTATCTTTATCATGTTCATTACCACTTTCAGTTTCAGCATCAGAAATAGAAATACTATTAGGATCATTAACAGGTTCAGAGGATCCTACAACATTCTTATGTTTCTTTTTCTTTTTCTTAGATGGAGCACTAGTTTCAGTTCGTTGAGAATCTTGTTCAACTCTTTTGGGATGCCCTTCAGGATATAGAGGATCCTGGGTAGAGACACCACCTCTAGTTGTTACTTTATAAGCATGTTTTTCTTTAGCATTATTTCCTAGCAAGTCATTTTGCACTTTAGTGAGTTGATCAATTTGAGTTTGAACCATATGAAAATGTTTAACAAGCATCTTAACACCATTGGAGGTTCTCTCCACAATATCATGCAATTCACTAATAGCTTTAGAATTTTCCATTAGATGATTCTCTACTCTCATATTAAAATTTTCTTGCTTAACAATATAATTATCAAACTCATCTAAGCATTGTGCAGGAGGTTTTGAATACGGAATATCTTCCCTAGTAAAGCGCTGAAGGGAATTTACCTCAATCATGGATGAAGGGGGAATTATCTCACATATATCTTCTATGGGAGGAAGATTCTTCACATCTTCAGATTTAATACCTTTCTCCTTGAGAGACTTCTTAGCTTCCCTCATATCTTCATCATTCAATTTAATTAAACCCCTCTTCTTCAATATTGGCGTTGGAGTTGGTTCAGGCGTAGTCCAATCATCATGATTCCGGCCTATTTTAGCCAATAATTCTTCAGCTTCGTCCGGAGTTCTTTTCCTGAAAACACAACCAGCAAAACTATCCAGGTATGCCCTAGACTCAATGGTTAGTCCACTATAAAATATATCAAGTAAATCATGCTTTTCCAAATCATGGTCAGGCAGAGCTCTAATAAGAGAGCAAAATCTCGCCCAAGCCTCAGGCAATTTCTCTCCATCTCCCTGATCAAAATTATAAATTCTATGCAAAGCAGCATGTTGAGCACTAGCAGGAAAGTATTTCCGGAAGAAAACATTAAGCAATTCTTTTGGACTTTTAATAGAACTAGGTGGCAAACTATTATACCAAGTTTTAGCGTCATCCTTTAATGAGAATGGAAAGATTTTAGCAACAAAGTAAGTACGCTTCTTAACATCATCGAGAAAACAAGCTACTCAGAGTAGATAACTCAATCATGTGTTCAACAACACTTTCTTTTTCAGTACCACAAAAAGGTGTTTTCTCAACAATAGCTATATGAGATAGATCAAGAGAAAAATCATAATCTTTATCCTTAATGTTTATAGGAGATGTGACAAATTTAGGATCGGGAGACAGCTTTATATCTAACAGCATGTTCTGCAAGCAAATTTTTAATTTTTCTTGCATCAGTAGTAGCATTGCATTTTTCAATAAAATCATCATCAAGTTCCACATATTCTTCATCAAGATCATCACTGGAGTATTCAAGTTCAGGTGAATTTACAGGTGTAGTAACATCAGGAGTTTCAGTATTTTCAATTTGTCTAGACCTAGCAATTGTAGCATCTAGAAAAGTTCCCAATGAACCACTATCATCAAGCACAGCAGAAGCATCATCAATATTATAAGAGGAATTTTCAGATTCAGCGAAGTACCGAGCATTTGAAGCATGTGGCGGTGAAACAAGTTTATCAATCACAGATGGTGAATCAAGAGCAGCAGAGGTACTCAGAGTTGTACCTTTTCTTGTAGTGGATGGTAATATGGCGACCTTAGTATCGCGAGTTTTACCCATGATGGAAAATTTGCAGCGAACAATATCAATCCAAGTGAACTTCCAAATAAAGCTATGCTCCCCGGCAACGGTGCCAGAAAATATTCTTGATGACCCACAAGTATAGGGGATCGCAACAGTCTTCGAGGGAAGTAAAACCCAATTTATTGATTCGACACAAGGGGAGACAAAGAATACTTGAAAGCCTTAACAGCGGAATTGTCAATTCAGCTGCACCTGGAAACAGACTTACTCGCAAGAGTTTATCAGTAGTAACAGTTTTATAGTAGTAGCAATAGTAAAATAACAGCAGCAGAGTAACAAAGACAGCAGTAGTGATTTTAGTAAACAGCAAGATTAAAATACTGTAGGCACGGGGACGGATGTCGGGCGTTGCATGGATGAGAGAAACTCATGTAACAATCATAGCAGCGCATTTGCAGATAATAATAAAACGGTATCCAAGTACTAATCAATCAATAGGCATGTGTTCCAATTATAGTCGTACGTGCTCGCAATGAGAAACTTGCACAACATCTTTTGTCCTACCAGCCGGTGGCAGCCGGGCCTCAAGGGAAACTACTCGGATATTAAGGTACTCCTTTTAATAGAGTACCGGAGCAAAGCATTAACACTCCGTGAACACATGTGATCCTCACGTCACTACCATCCCCTCCGGTTGTCCCAATTTCTGTCACTTCGGGGCCATTGGTTCCGGACAGCGACATGTGTATACAACTTGCAGGTAAGATCATGAACAACGAATATCTTCATGAATCAATAACATGTTCAGATCTGAGATCATGGCACTCGGGCCCTAGTGACAAGCATTAAGCATAACAAGTTGCAACAATATCATAAAAGTAACTTCTACGGATACTAGGCACTATGCCCTAACAATCTTATGCTATTACATGACCAATCTCATCCAATCCCTACCATCCCCTTCGGCCTACGAGTGGGGGAATTACTCACACATGGATGGGGGAAACATGGCTGGTTGATGGAGAGGCGTTGGCGGTGATGATCTCCTCCAATTCCCCGTCCCGGCGGAGTGCCAGAACGGAGACTTCTGGCTCCCGAGACGGAGTTTTGCGATGTGGCGGCGTTCTGGAGGGTTTCTGGCGACTTCGACTTCTCTCCGTGCGTTTTTAGGTCGAGGCGAATAAGTAGTCCGAAGGAGAGCCTCGGAGGCCGGCCGAGGGGGCCACACCATAGGGCCGCGCGGGCCCCCCCTAGGCCGCGCCGCCTTATGGTGTGGGGCCCTCGGGCCTCCACTTGATTTGTCCTTCTGGCTCCGTCGGTATTCCGGGAAAATAGGGCCTTCCGTCAAAATCCCGAGGTTTTTCCCGAAAGTTGGATTTCTGCACAAAAACGAGACACCAGAACAGTTCTGCTGAAAACAGCGTTAGTCCGTGTTAGTTGCATCCAAAATACACAAATTAGAGGCAAAACAATAGCAAAAGTGTTCGGGAAAGTAGATACGTTTTGGACGTATCACCTATCCCCATAAGAAAGCATTTTACTACGCCAACACCCTAATTTTGAAGCAAAACGACTTTCAACCGGATTCCATTCAGCATTCCTCAAAATTCGGTGATGAATAGGTATACCCAAATATTTAAAAGGTAAAGCGCCCGCTTCACAACCAAAAATCTGCATATATTGTTGTTCAATATCCTTTGCTTTACCAAAACAGAATATCTCACTTTTATGAAAATTAATTTTCAGACCGAGAGCTGCTCAAAAATACATAGAATTAATTTCATATTTAGTGCTTTGACAATATCATGTTCCATGAATAAAATTGTGTCATCAGCATATTGTAGGATAGAAATTCCCCCCTCGACTAAATGAGGTAAAAGACCCCCAATCTGACCCGCTTCCTTAGCCCTTGCAATGATAATGGCTAGCATATCCGCCACAATGTTAAAAAGAATCGGAGATAAAGGATCACCCTATCTCAAACCTTTCCTAGTTTGGAAATTATGACCAATATCATCATTCACCCTAATTCCCACACTCCCACCTTGCACATATTGTTTAATTCGATCACACCATATTTCATCAAACCCTTTCATACGCGAGACTTGTTGTAAAAACGGCCATTTAACTTTATCATATGCCTTCTCAAAATCAATTTTGAAGAGAACACCATCTAACTTTTTCCTATGCAGTTCATGAATGGATTCATGAAGCACAACCACTCCCTCCAAAATATGTCTGCCCGGCATGAATGCAGTCTGAGTAGGTTTGATCACATTATGAGCAACCTCCGAAATACGAATAGTAGCCACTTTAGTAAAGATCTTAAAAATCACATTAAGTAAACAAATAGGACGGTACTGTTGTATTTGTGTCGCATTATCTTTTTTGGAAGCAGAGTAATAACCCCAAAATTAAGCCTATGTAACGGTAATTCTCCTCTCTGGAAGGACATAAAAAGCGCCATTAAATCCAATTTTATTACTTCCCAAAAGGTTTGATAAAACTCCGCCGGAAACCCATCAGGCCCCGGCGCTTTATTATGTTTCATCTGTGAGATCGCCTCATAAACTTCCTCGAGAGAGTAGTCTTTGATCAGAAGTTCATTTTCAGCCGCAGAAACTTGAGGAATATCATCAACTCTATCCTCCACCATTAGTATGGAATTGTGTTGCGGCTCACCAAAAAGTTTTTTGTAGTATTCAGTAATGTAAGTTTTTAGGTTATCGTCCCCAACAATTGTACCCTCGTCCTGTTCTAATTGAAAAATCTTCTTCTTCTATGCTTCCCATTAGCAATTAAATGAAAATATTTTGTATTATCACCCCCTTCCTGTACATACTTAACCTTGGCTCGTTGTGCCCATTTTGTTTCCTCTGCCCTTCTAAGTTTGTTCAACTTATCATTAGCCAATTTCAACTCATCCCTTTCAACATTAGATAGCGGACAAGTTTCCTCCTTAATATCCAGGAAATCAATAATTTGAAGTAACCTCTCCTTTTCTAGTTTATATTTTCCACTAAGATTTTTCGCCCATCCCCTTAAGAATCTTCGTAGGTGTCTAATCTTTTTTTGCCACGTGTCTATTGGTGATACCCCCATTGGAGCTGCAACCCACTCAGCTGCCACCAAATCATAGAACCCGTCTTGTTGCAACCAAGACAACTCAAAAGAGAAACGGGCTTTGTTTCCTAAATGTGCATGGTTTCCTGAATCGATAAGAAGAGGTGTGTGATCAGACACCGACCGAGATAACGCCCTAACCGACACCAATGGAAATTTTTGTTCCCACTCCACACTAGCGAGCACACGATCCAATTGTTCATAAGTAGGGGTCACACGACGACTAGCCCACGTATATTGACGACCCGAGAGTGCAATTTCTTTCCTTAAACTTTCAATAATGGCATTAAAAATGAAGGGCCATCGAGGATTATAATTATCATTACTTTTATCCTCGGGTTTTCGAAGTATATTGAAATCACCCGCAAGAAGTAAAGGCAGAGTCTCGGCCTCACACATCCGCACCAACTCAGACAAGAAAGCATGTTTAAGAGGATCCTGTGCAGCTCCATACACTGGTACCAAGACCCACTCAAAGCCATCAATTTTTGATTTTAAAGATAATTTAACACAGAATTCACCATTAACTACTGTATTAACTTTCAAAGTGTTAGTATTAATGCCGACCAAAATACCTCCCGACCGTCCCTGAGGTGGCAAACAGAACCAACTAAACTCCTTCCCACAAGATAAGTCTCTAAGGAAAGGAACAGTAAAATTTGATCTTCCTGTTTCCAAAAGCGCTATATAGTCTAGCCGATGTTCCCTAATAGCTTCTTTGATAAACAGGTGTTTTCCCGGATCACCAAAACCCTCACTATTCCAAGTTAAACCACACAAAGAATTCATCGCCATCTAAATATATTTTTTATTTCTGATTCTGTTACTTCGTCTAACCTTAGTCTTATCATAAGACTTTTTCTTTCTATTACATCTTATCTTATTTGTTGCAGTGGATGCACAAGGCAAATCAGCATCTAATGGAAAATCCTCATCATCTAGATCTCCAACTAAATCAGACGCACGTGAGACAATAAGACAAGGCAATTGTTCCCCACTTTTATCTAACACAGACTCATTCTTTTTTTAGGATCGTTAGTGTTCTTTGGAATTCATTCTCTTTAATTATATGCGCCGCATTAATTTGCGCTGTAGATGAACTACCCATAGAGACTCCCAAAACAGTAGCATTATGGATAATCTGTTCATCTGAAAAATTAAGTAACGAGTGTGGCTGGGAGATACCTTGTGCAAAACTTTCATTACGCCTTTGAGCCAGTAGCATAGCTTTTTCTAGCTGAGTCGCATCAGCATTTGGTTGCGCTCTAAGTCTTCCACTTGACCGAATACCTTTTGCCTCTTGTGATTTAATGCCTCCAAACGCAATCACCTCATCAGAAAATAAAGCTGGAGATACCGGCGTGGTCATTATACCCGGTGTGGTACTCATCTTGGTAGCCAAGCCTGCCTGTGATATAAAAGAATTTGAACATGCTGTACCACAATCATTCTCAAGTGAAACAGAAGATAAAACCACATTATAACTAACCATATCCTTAACCGGCAATGGCAAGGTAGAAACAGTTGTATTCGTCGTAGAATTCGCCGCGCTGATCGGCGTCCCAATCGACGCACCTACGTCCCCCGTGCATGCGCCATGCACAGCTTCTCCCGAAGCCCCGATCGACGTCTGCTGTGTGCATGTGTCAGGCACACGCACAACAATCTCCGTCTCCTGTGGCGCTCGCTGTGTGCATGTGCCATGTACACACACAGCGGCCTCCGCCACCATCTGATCAACAAGAGTAATCCTGGGGCTGCCTTGTTCATCATACATAAGATTAGCCTCCAGTTCATCAACACCGGTCACAGCCGGGTTCAAGGAAACAACATTCCCATCACACAAGTCCAGGTCCGCCACAGCACTAAAAAACGGATCAAGACATTTAGGATTCAAATCAACCAAATCACAAACTGAAGATGTAAAAGCATTATCGTACCTAGGTGTAGCATGCACAATCAAATTCTCATTATTTTGAGCCCCTTTAAATGGAGAAACAGCAATAGATGTACCAGCCGAAGGATCCGGATGAGACGGTTCATAATCAGAATCTTTGCTTTCCTCCTCATTCTTCTTCCTCTTGACTTCTCTGTCGATATCATCACCAGAGTTATTAGTAGGGCCATCATGGTCCATGTCATCATCCTTATGCATATCTTCGGACACACCGTCATCAACTGTTGTTGGAGCCCTTAAGCCCTCCACTTCAAAACTGAGTCGGAAGAAATCATTACGAATCTTGACATCAAGGCTAGTGGGAATAAGAGCAGGATCCAAACAACTTATGCGGATTCGCAAAACATTATTTGCCCTTGTATAAGATATATCAATATCTGCAGTCTCACCGAAAATATCGCCAAAAGCCCATAAAGCTACAATCTCATCAAGAGCAAAAGGAGGAAAACCATGAACTCTGACCCACACCTCTTCTGCCGTCCAAACAGGTTCTACATCTTTTCTCCAAAAATCAAAGGATAAAGTAATTCGTGATTTCGGTACACAAAATTTGCCAAAATGCTGAGCCTTAACCAAGTCACTTCTACTTGGAAAATTGACCCTGAATACATTATCTTCCATTTGCTGAACATCCCATTGGTACTGATCATCAGGCATCAAGAACTGCAACTGTGCTATTAATTCAGGTATGGTCATGATCCCTCCTTCAACAGCCACCTTACCCAACCTAGTGTTCTCAACACGAGGCCGAACATCACCAGACAGTGGTATCTTCCAAAAAGTTAAATCTACATGTCCAACCCCATAAACAGCAATTCTTGGTTTTGGAGCATGCAAAGTAGGGCAGTCTCTAGTTGCATGATCAGCACTCTGACAAACATCACATAAAACTGCTATACAATCATTGATACAATGCCCAGTTTTGTGGCACCGAAAACACTCCGGGCCTTTCTTTTTTGCCGCAGCAGCCAAAGCCAAATCAGAGGTCATATTTGGCGCAGTATTCTGCGAGAACCCAGCCCCTGTATTTCTTTCTGCCGGAGCCCCTCCTTGTACCGGTACCCCAACAGTATTAGTACCAAAACTGCGAGAAACCTCAGAAGGCCTTGCTACTTGCGTCTGTCTCACTGTGGGTGTAACCCGCCCAGATTCTCGAGCAATTGGCAAAGCAGCATTAGGAGGAACTGAATCAGAACTAGAAGTAGAGAGTATCTGTTTAGCAAAAGCTTCAGCTGCTTCCTTAACTGGGCGTCTTTGGGCATCATTGAGACCCCTAAGATCAGGACCATCCCTAGGCGGATCATCCCGCCGAACATAAGTGTTAGAAGGACGGCGATTAAAGTTATTACCTCCGAAACTACGATTGTACCCTCTGTTAAAACCTTGCTGATTCCTGAAGCCACCCCCAGCATTATTGGGGCGCCCATGACCAGCCCGAAAAATACCATCACCGAAGACATCATCGGAGCGTTCCGCCCCAGCACCATAGTTCCCTCCATGCCCGGCATAACCACTTGGGCCGCCCTGCTCGAAACTGGATCTCCCGCCTTGCGGCGGACCAGTTCCACCCCCTTCCCACCTCCCGTTTCCACGGCCTCCCCTCGTCGGATTACCTCCACCGTGATTCATGACGGCGGCGACAGCAGGAACGAGCGGAGGAATACGTGGTGCGGGACAGAAAGGGGACTTACCGAAACCTAGCCTACACGGTTGACCACGATCAAAACGAGTCACTCGTGTAGGCGCACGAGACGCGATCACCCGTTCCGGGCCCATACTGCCCTTTCCTGGAACAAGGCAAATCGGCTCGTCATCGTATGCGCAAGCAATGGCCCGGCCCAACTCAAAAACAGGATGTTCAAAATTCGAATTTTCCTTGTGCTGAATCTGAGATGGCACATACGCCGCCGACCATCTCTGCCGGCGATGCACACTGTGATCTAATGTCCACATGTTTTTCACTGGCCCTGTCCTCCGAAACCATCGCCGTCTCCGCTGAACAAGCACCCACTCAGCGGCATCAAAATTTTAGAGCAAGAAGGTCGATGGCGACATAACCGGCGTTGGAAACCTTGGTCTCCTCACCGTCGATCTGGAAACCTGGACAAGCACAGCAGAAACTGAATTGAGATACTCACCTGATCCTAGCGTGATCGCCGCTAATCTCTGTCTCCTCTTCTTCTCTTCACGTCGCCGTAGCGAAACAGTAGCCGCCTCCTCCATTGTGCATCTTTCCGATGCAGGCGAGCAGGCGTAGTAACGAGTAGTCTCAAAGGCTGCAGGGTCATCTTCAACGTCGCCGGTCGCCGAGTCCTCGTCGCCGGCAAGCGCCCAGAATCGCCCAAACGTCGCCTCTAACGGCTCTCCGCCTATTACGGACGAGTCCATCCCTTAAAAAATGGGGAGAATTCATGAATTCATCGTGGTTGCGAAATATGATCGGCGTATATTTTTAACTTTTGAATTTGGGGGCGGACATTTAGCGGATGCGGCGGGGCGCCGGTGCCCCCTATTTAGGGGTTACGCCCCGGCACCTCCATACGGTCGGGCGCTGGATGCCGTATGGGGGTCACGAGTGGAGATACTCTTAGGCGAATAGTGGTGTGCCACCATCCGTGCTATGCGAGAGCCTCTGTATTACGTCGTGTGGTAGAGGGTAGGGCATGTGATAGAACTTGAAGCTTCATATCATATCGTTGTGAAAAAACTAGAGCTGCAATATTTACTTCCTGGCTAGACAATTCGTTCAGTTTGTTTCAGATCTTCTCATACCAGATAACCAGAAACCTTTAGCTGTTGTAGGGTGTATCTAGCTCGCTTAGCTACGGGCCTACACGGCTCCCCAACATCCATACATATATGCTTGTATCTCCTTTTCCCTCTTGGTTGAATGGAATTTCCAGTTATCTACATACTATAACTAGGAGTAGTAGGCAACTGTATGAACCACCGCTGCCAAACGCTAGGCGTAGAACGAGCCGCGTTCCGTCCTGTCCCACAAACCATAGAGAAGGCCAAGCGGACCAGTAAGGGCATCTCCAACCGCGTGACCCAAACCGCGCCCGCGCATCCGTTTGGGTCGAGCCGGACAAAAACGCGGCCCAGCGCGGGGACACACCGCAAAAGCGGACGGCCGCGGCGTTCGGAACGACGCAAACCCGGCCCAAATCTGGGCTAGGTTTGCGTGGCCGCGGATGGCACGCGCCGTCCGCTCGCGTCCGGGCGCTGGTCGCCTCGTCTCCCTGGGGCCCACCTGTCGGTGACCAGGGAGTCTATTTAATGGGGACTGGAGGGGATCTGGTCCTCCACTCCAGTCCCCACTCCACTCCCCGCAGCGAAACCGCCGCCATGGCCAAGCGACGGTTCGCTTCCGCCAACGACGACGAAGCGAGCAGCAGCCGCCGGCGCTGCGGGCTGCGGGAAGAAACCGAGGCGGCCTCCACATCGGAGAGGCCGCCCGCGGCGGTGCGGCATTGCCGCAACCGCCGCCTCTCCTGCTCGAGCCGAAGCCCGAGTCCTTGGAGGAGGACCCGGACCTCCGCGCCGCGCTCATGATCTCGGCGGCGGAGGAGGAGGCGAAATGGCCGCACCTCCATGCGGCCATTCGCACCTCCGAGATGGAGGAGGCGGAGGGCTGGGAGCTCTACGCCCATGCCCGCCAGGCGCGACGGGAGGAGGAGGAGGCGGCGCGGCGGGAGGAGGCCAGGCGCCGCGCCGACGAGGAGCGCCTCGAGGAGCAGCGGCGACAGGAGGCCAGGCGCCGCGCCTGGCAGGAGAGGCAGCAGCGCCTCATGGAGGAGGCGCTGCTCCGTGCGCCGCCGCAGCCTCGGGTGGCCCGGACCCCCACTCGCCGTGGGAGGAGGCCCTGTGGTCTCCGTGGCCGGAGTCCCCGGCGCGGTCGAGCCACAACTGCGCCTCGCCGCCAGGGGACGTCGTCCACGAGACGCACAGGGGCTAGGCGGCGCACCGGCGGCCACCGCGCGGCCGACCAAACCCTAATAGAGGGTTTTAGTTTAAATTTAAAAGCCCATATAGGGGCTTCTTTTGTTAGTTTTATTTGCCCAAAATAGGGCTATGTACAAATTTGCCCAAAATAGGGCATATGTTCAATGAAATTTCGTTTAAATTTGCCTTTTTTTTCTTTGAGAAACACATTACAAACGTAGACGCTCACATACACGCGCATACACTCACCCCTATGAACGCACACACGCACACCCTACCCCTATGAGCACCTCCGGAAGACTGAGCCGGCGGATTGGATCTTGAAATTGACGAAGTCACCACAGGCGCCTCGCTGTCGACGGGAACGTCGCCTCCTACTGAATGAATATTCCGCCTTTATGAGACACACAGATGTCAAACCTGGGGTTTGAACTCTGGTGGGTTGGGGATACAACCATCCTTCTAACCACCCAACCTCAGGTTGGTTCTCTTGCCTATTTTTTCTTGTTTTCGTGTTTCTCCGGTTATGCGATGCGTCCGCGCGTTGGGCGCAGCGTGCGACCCAAACGGACACGCGGACGCGGGCCGCTGTCCACGTGTTCGCTCGGCCACCCAAACGGCCCAAACCGAACGGCCCAGCGCGTCCGTTTGGATCGCGCGGTTGGAGATGCCCTAATTGCATATGCACCGTGTGATCGATCGGCATTGATTCGCTCGGAGCACATGGTACTGCCCCGTACACGTACGCCACAGGCCCGCATACGCGGCCAGAAGAGAAATCGATTCCCGTCCGACAGGGATCTGGTTACATTATCTACTGGATCGGCTGGATCGGAGGTCCCATGCATGCATATATATAGGAAACTGCTGGGCGTCCCCCGGGGGATCTGATTTCCCAGCCCCCGGGTCGCCAGCCGTTGGATGGAACAACCTCCACCGTACGATCTGGTCGGAATTAAGACATCGTCCCGCTTTTGCTGCCGGGCAGCAAAAACTTGCGAATTGCAGCAAAACAACTAAAATCAGCTTCCCCGTCGCCAACCTCTCCTCTCGGGCGCCAAGCTCTCCGGCACTGGCGACGGCCGCGCGGCAACCGCCGGAGACAAGCCCCTGCAGCAACCTCCGCCGCGTGATCCATGGCGCATCTCGCTCCGATCCGTGCTGTACCCTCCTCCGTGCCATAAGAACCACCTAGTCCCACCGCCAATTGTTGCTTCAAGCTCGGATCTAACCAGGGTCCTCGCCGGCGAGCTGCGGCGATACGGCGAACGCCGAGCAGGAGAGCCGTTGCAAGCAACCCATCCATGGAAGATTCAACAACCCTCCGGTGTTTTTCAACCGAACCCCGAAGATGACCAACCAGCCGCATCGGTGAGTTCTTCTCTCCGAATCTCCACGAGTTCTCGCTGCTGCGCTTTGCTTCTATGCTGCAAAAAAACTTGTAGACCTAGTAACCGTGTAGCCAGGTGCTGAAAATTGCTACACGTGATGGAATTGGCCTTTGTATTAAGAAATATTTGTGCTTCATGCAGCAATGATGCTGCATATAAAATTATTGCTACAAATATAGTGCTGCACATATTCTTCATCATATATAGTTGGTCATTTATGCTTCTCAAAAAAAGTTCAACAAGTAAAATAAAGTGCCGCAGAGGTAGTCCGGATTTTGGACTGCATATTGCTACGGAAAAAGTTGCTTCTAGCTACAAGACTATAACAACAATTCATGTTATGTCGACAGGGGTTTGTTGCCGACAGCATCCTTCAAGGTTTTGACCTCAACAAGCCGGCGCAAACAGAAGGTTATGATGGTGCTGATCAAGATGGGAATGATGCAGCAAAATTTGTTCCTGGACCAAATAGTACAGCAAGTGCAGGTGCTTCCAATGTTGCTGAAGAAGATGGTGAAGAAATTTGTTCACAGCCTGTGGTTCCATTTGTTGGGATGATGTTCGATGACCTTGAAGTAGCAAAACAAGTATACAATGACTATGCGTGGAAGCTTGGTTTCGGCACACGCATTGGAAACACCAAGTATAGCACAGCACGAGGAGTGCCAAAGGACACAATACCGAGCGAGTGTTTGAGTGTGTGCATACTGGTAAACCAGCAACTCGAATGTAAGAATGCTGCTGCGAGAAGCAAAGAAGTCGCTGCAAAAGTAAAAGAAGCTTCGTTGATATGAGCAACATTGGTGAGCAAAAGTCAAGAAGCAAACAAGCTGGTTCCGAGATGGACGTGAACGAATCAAAGCAACGTAATATTTTGCTTCGATGTGACCGTAAAGCACATATGGTTGTTGGGAAGCGGAATGGCCATTGGTCTCATCATCTGTTTTTAAAGAAGATCACACCCACCCAATGGTGAAGCTAGCGAGGAGGCGACGCTACTACGGATCACATAGGAAAGTCCCAGAAGAAGATTTCCAATTCCTACAGACGCTACATAATCAAAACATTGCAACCGCTCAGATAATGGGTTGTCTAGGAAGTGTGCATGGTGGCGACCCAAGGACGCTAGGCTACGTGCAGAGAGATGTGTCTAACATAAGGACAATGCTGCGAGAGGAAGTATCACAGCGTGATATGAGCATGGTGATTGAGTACTTTGAACGCAGGAAAGCAGAAAGTCCAAATTTCTTTTATGACACACAAGTTGATTCAAACAATGCTGTCAGAGGATTATTCTGGGTGGATGGAAGGACCAGAGCACTATACCCCAAGTACAAGGACTGTGTTTTCTTCGACACAACCTTTTGCACCAACAAGTATAATCTTCCTTTTGCTCCAATTGTGGGAATAAATAACCACACACATACGATTGTTCTAGGTTGTGCTTTGCTACCGGATGAAACAACAAAAACATTTAAGTGGGTATTTGAAAGGTGGATGCTCGCAATGAATCAGATGCACCCAGATCATATAATGACAGACCAGGACCAGGCTATGGCTACTGCAATTGACAAGGTATTTCCAAATTCAGCATACAGATGCTCGTTGCTACCATGTGCTGCACCTAGCAAGGAAAAAACTTGGTCCAAATTTGGGAGAAGGCCATCCATTTGCGGATGCATTTTACTCATGCATATATGGAACTGATACTATTGAGGAGTTTGAATTTCGCTGGCAGCATATGCTGCGAAGCTTCGACATGGCAGAGAACAACCACCTCAATAATATGTGGAAGAGCAGAAAGACATGGGCACCAGTTTACTTCAGGAAAAGTTTTTTCCCATTCACAAGCACAACTGGAAGATCGGAAGGCCTTAACTCATACTTCAAGACATTGGTTCGCCCTAGTGACTCCGTGTGGAATTTCGTGCAGCAAGTATGAGTTGTGCCGGAATTTGATGTTGGATCGTGAAGACAATGCGGGCTTCACAATGGAGACGACGACAAAGCAAAGCTTTGGGGCAGGTGAGACTCTTCCATGCTACACAACACTTATACATTGTCCCCTAATGAATATGTAGCATTGTTTTATTATTATCGGAGCATTTACTAATTACATTTGTGACAAAAACAAAATGCGATTACAGCATTGAAGAACGAGTGCATTGAAATTTTACACAAGGGAAGTCTTCGACGAGTTCCAAAAAATGGTTCGAGTTCAACAAGATTTTACCCTATCCATGTAGAGGCGAAGGCTTATGTTTTGATCTTGTTCCAAATCAAGACCTTGATGTGAAAACTTATCGGGTTGCATTAACCTCGAAGAAGGATTGTACACATGTGGATGCAACATGTTTGAGATGTGTGGTTTAATATGCCCACATATCATTAGGGTGATGGTGCACCTCAATGTGCAGCAAATACCGTGAAGATACATGCTTGAAAGGTGGTCTGCAGCGAGCAACAACACATGCCCTCGAACCCGGGACAAATACAATCAGATTTGGTGTCCCGACAAGTAACACACTCAAGTACAACTCACCGTGCGTAAAGATGAACCAGCTTGGCATCTGACGCATGCTTCGATGATGATACATATGTTGCTGTATCCCGCATTGTTGACGAAGCAAGCAAAGTTGTTGCTACAATGCTGAAAGCAAAAGGTCAAGTGCAGCAAGAAGGAGAAGGTTATCAGCATAGACAGAGTGAGGACCAGAGACAGCAAAAACCTGAAGCTCCACAGCAACAAACAACAACAGTAGATGGTACTGCAAGTCACCAGGTGAAGAATCCTCCACGTACGAAGCCAAAAGGTCGCCCAAAGATAACAGAAAAGCGGAGGAAGACATTGGTCGAGCTGCGGGATGAGGCAAATGAGAAGAGAAGGAAGAAGCAAAGTGAACCTAAAACACCAAAAGAGCCAAAACCAAAGAGGAAGTACAGGAAGAAGAAGTGCCCATTCCGTGGTGATGAAGATCACATATCTGTAAAGGACTGCAAGTACATGAAAATTGCTTTGGCTAGAGAAGATGCAATGCAAGCGGGAGCAGATTTGACGTTATAGATTGCTTCAGCGAGGAATTATACATTTAATTCTGAAAAATGTTGAGATATGTTACGGATGCTTAAAATTATAGTATACAAAGTAACAAATGTTGATAAAATGTTACAGATGCTACATTGTTGATTTTCTACCCCAGGCTGTCTTATATTTATTTTGTAACCTGGATAGTGTAAAATGATACTGGACAAAAATTGCAAGCAACAAACAGATGCGGATGCAAAGACTTTTAGCTTGTGAAAACAACATAATAGATATGAGTTTGCAGCAACAAATTAATTCCAATCAGGAACATACTATATTTGTCATACTCGGGGACACAAAAGGGATCATTTGAATTGACAACTTCTTGATGGTTCAAGCATTGAAGCATTTTATTGTATCATTGTGTTTGCATCATAGTAGAAAATGGAAAAGCTCAACCTAATTGCTTGCAAGCATGCATGTTGAAAAATAAAAGGTTAGGTAACATTTGGTTTGAAGCAAAACTTGTTTATTACATTGTCGTGGAGATAAACTCTTTGTGTGAAGCAACACTTAAAAATGACGGAAGTGCATGTACCACAGGTAAATTGACAAAGAAAAATATATGAGCATGGTAGCAAAGTGGGTTATGTATTTACAGCAAACAAAATCAACTTATGTAGCAAGTAAAAAGAGAATGATACTGGAAAAGACCATAAAACATGAGAAATACTTGTCATACTTAAACTCAAAACATCATCCATATTCCAGAGCCAACATTAAACTTATATCTGGTAGATTGTACTGAGAAAACATAAAAAGAACTGATCATTCAACTAACAGGTCCAACATATAGAACCATCACCGTAAGCCTAGTTCTACTCCATGTTCCAAGACATGGTTACAAGCATAAAAGGCAAGCAACACCATGTGTTTTGAACAAAAAGCTAAACTATCCCTGCCGCAAATCCTCGTTCATTATCACGTCGACATCATCACTCCGGTTATCCCCGTTGTCGATTAGGCTTGCTGCGAGCAACCTTCGAAAATCTGGAACTACATCATTCTCGAAATTTGGCATGACTTTCCCATTGAAGTGCTCCATGTAAAGAATGCCGTAGAATCCACAATCATACTCGCATCAACCAAAAAAAATGGTGAAAAACAAAGTAAAAAGAGGAAAGAAGCAGAGAAACATTATGACTGTATCATTTAATTGTCGTAAAACAGTGAAGCAAACTTACAAAGTGTCTTGCTGTGGATGGTCAGGTGTGGTTTCCTTGAATTTCCCAAAGTCAACCCATGAAACTTTGGACTCGTTTGCAGTCCGGACGAAGTTGGAGAACTTTGGAAAAAACAAACAGCATGGGATAGTAAGGACAAAAATAGTTGAAGCAAAACATTAAGAAAAAAGGTGGAAATTGCTACCAAGTTGTTTGCTGCTTTTGCTAAGCTGCTCACACCATTCTCTCGGCATCATTGAATCAAAAATGTGAAATTGCTTGCACAGCAAGTTGATGCAAGCATACAATCCAATGATCGGCTTGTACAATGGGCAGGTAAAGCTACATACAAACAGAGAGATAATTTAAGAATGAAGAAGTTATACATGCATGAGAAACCTTGAAATTGCTCACAGAAACAAGAACACACACGAAAAACTCACCATGTCATCTTTCAGAATTTTGAATTTGCTACATGCAATTTTGAACTCTTTCATGACAGAGCAGGTGGTCAAAAGTAGAGGTTTCTACAAAGCAAGCTTTTCCTGTATGTTTGGAAAACAATAAAAGATGATGAAACAAGTGATAACATTGGACAAGCTTGGAAGAGAAAATGCAATAAATTACTCACCGCAAAGTACGGAGAGAAAGCATATCTCTTGTGATTTCGGGGATTCTTCTCAGCACTTGCTTTTGCTGCATGATTGAACTTCTCTCGTCCAAAGTGCCATCACTACGTTGCTCGGATATTGGCGTGGACGAAGAGCTCCAATGAAGGACTTGTACGAGCAAAAGAATCGACCAATCTTCGTAAACTCTTTGCTGCAGCAATGGAAAACCAACAAACACTTTTATTTCCAAAAGAATGAAGGAAAAAGGGTAAGATGAAACACAAAACCCATGCAGCAAAAAATAAACAAAAATGACACGGAGGACTCACGCCGCTTCATTCTTCTTCTTCCTCTTGAATTTCCGTCCATGTGAAACATATTTGTCGTACTTACGCACAACATCTTGAGAGACCTTAATCTTCTTCAGCTTCGGAGGTGAGAGTTCACCCTTGGCAGCCCTCTTGTACCTAGTTTTCTTTTCAACAGCTTTAGCACCAAGTACTAGCATCTTTGGTGACAACATCCGCAGCAACATCTCGAAGCGTAAAAACACGGACAAAAACCATTTTATGCCTGTGAATTGCAAGTGAGTACTAAGATAAAACATTTAAACAAAAAGAAGGAATGTAGCAACAATTATTATGTAAAGTAGCCAAAACAAGTATACATAATGTAGCAACAAAAAAATGAAAATGCAGCAAATGAACATTTTAAGCTCAAGGAATACCGTAAGGAGAAGGGCTTCTTTCAGCCACAAGAACAGCTTGAGCCCACATTTAAAGGAATACCAAGCAATCGTACTAAGTTTGCCATCGGCAAGCAAAAAGTTTAGCTCTCTTAATAACTGAAACATCTGCACCTAATAAAACTTTCAAAACTTAGTAAACATGAACAATGAAAGATGAAAAAAACTTGCTTAGGCAAAAATGACCTGTGTTTGTAGGATGTTGCGGTGACACGTTCTCGCCCAAGTGATCTTCAGCATCCCTGGATGGTATGGGTGGTGTTGTAGCCTCCATAACTTTAGGCTGCTCAGAAGCTAGTAAAAATAAAAAAAGAACAGATAGTTAGACGATCAAAAAACTACAATTACAACACATAAAATAAAGCAAATGTGTCGTCAAGCTTACATGTGTCGTCAAGCTTCACTACAGAAGGAACATCAGCAGGCGGAGTAATTTCTTCTGCAGGAATAGTGATTTGATCTTCAGACACAACAACTCCATCTGGATCCTGAGAGAATAGCTCCATTGATGGAGGGTCAGGGGCTCTATTCCAAGCTTCTACAGATATACCCTCCGGTATACGAGCAAATGGTGAGTTTGTAGGTGACATCACAGGGCTGTCAACAGAAACCTGTTCACCAGCAACATCTCCACCAGTAGAAGAATCCAACAGTAACAGCTAGATTGCGGCATATCCACGACGAGTGTGCGTGAGTCCATGACAAGCAGCCCTTGCTTCGACAACAAACTCGTCGTTGTCCGTTTCTTCGAATCAGCTGCCGGGATTTCTTCATCATCATGATTGGAAGTACCTTCATCATCATGTCTGTCAGCACCGTCCACATTTTCATCTTCAACTCCACCTACGTTTGGGAAATGCACACTAGGACCATCACCTTCTTTCTTTGTCGTATCTATGTCAATAAGCAAAGCTGCCATGCGCTGCGAATGCATTTGCTTCAAACCAACACCAAAATTCTTGAGAGTGGTGTCAAGATCACGACCATAAATAGACCTGTGTTTCTCATACGGATGCTTGTAAGCAGTTGGAACCCGTCGACAGATACATAGCACATACATCGGGAAGAAAAAATGGAGGTGATACAACTAATAAAATACTAATGAAGCAAGATAAAAGAGCAATTGTTGCATTCATTATAAAAACTGGGGATTTTGAGATGAAAACATGGTAGCACATACCATTAACTGTAGTAGCAACATTGTTAAAATAAAGTAGCAAAAAATATATAACATGTTAGCAAAAAGTATTGGTTTGCTACATAAATGCTAATGAAGCCGGAGGTTTTCGGATGATACCATGGTAGCACATAACAAGTAACTATAGTAGCAACATTGTTAAATGTAAAGTAGCAAGACAATATAAAAAATGCAGCAATTACATGAAAAATAATAGAGGAAAAAGGCTGAAAACAATGTACTATACCTCAAGATCCCGACTAGTAGGAAACACAAGCCATTCATTGAGCGAGGCAGATGGGTTCACTTCAGATTCTTCAACAGGCTGCTCGACAGGCTCCTCAACATGATGACGGTTGGGAAAAGCAGCAACTCCATAAGGAGTGTTTGACAGTTCAAGAAACTACACAACAAAAAAGAGAAGAAAATAAGGATCTTATAGAAAAAACTACAAAAAAAACCAAGCAGTGCTATGAGTAACTCACCGGACGCCTTCCAAAAACAGTCTTATTATTCAGGATCTTCCTATCAGCATCATTTTGGACAACAAACTTGAAATCACTACTGGTCACAAAACATACTCTAGGAATTGAGTAGTTAATGACATGTTGGTTTGGTGGAAAATCAAGGTGATCCATGTAGACAACCTGTCAAAGAAAGGATGGAAGCATAAACAAATTCAGTTACAGTAGCGAAGATTAAAACATGAAAAATAGCAAAAAAGCAAAAAACAAAACAGAGCATGGGGTAAGTTCAACAACGTACAGCTAGAAGGGCGAACGGTCCAGTGATCCAAAACTCATTTTTCCTAGCATTTCCTGGTACCACTACCTCTCGCTGTCTTGCTATTGATTTTTGTAACCTCCCGCATTGCTAACTCAAGCAAGTGTTCATCCCATGCAAACTCGTGAGTCCTCCGAGGGTCCAACATACAGTCCAAATAGTCAAGGCTAATCAGATTTGCGCTACCGTGGGCAATAACCGTAGCCAAACATATAAGATCCCATGTTCCGATAATGGTGAGGTCATCCGTAACATCACAAGCCTTGAGCAATTCAACGGCATGCCGGATGAAAGGCCTTGATTGTCCTTCTTCTATGTATATCCGCCGCAGCTGAGGATGCTCACCTTTCTTCCGAACAACAAGTCCGTCGCCGCATCGAATTCCAAAAACTTTCCTCACCATATCTTTTGTGAAAACTATCCTCTTCTTGTGGAACTTGAACTCCCGCAAACCAGGGCTAGTATGAGAGGCAACAAAGTCTATTAGAGCATTAGGAATGTTGAATGGAGATACATTCAACAATGCTCTAAATGCACTCTGCTCTTCAATAATACGTCTCTTCGGATCATCGAGCTCGCAGCAAGAGCATGCGGACGCTTTGCAGCAGAAACGATCCTTGGAAACCCAATGACCAATCCCATCTTCCTGTTAAAAATGAAGAACACAAAAAAAATCAAAAGAAAAACATTTAAAATGATAACGCAGCAATTCATGTACATAATGTACATAGATGGGTAAACAAAACTTATAAACACAATGGCCTATGTAGCAAACTAAATAAAAGCAAAAGACACAAATGAAGCACAAGCATACAAAGAATGTATCACCAGCGTAGCAATTATCACAGAGAATGTAGCAATCATGAACATTTGCATGCAAGCTGGATAGCAATTATCACAGAGAATGTAGCAAAAATATAAAAGGATTTGCAATATAATTAGAATATAGCTAATTTTATGAACCTATGCAGCAATAGCAAGCACACAGGATAGCAAAATAGAAACGTATATCACCCCTAGAAATACACAGGTAGCTCGCAGTGGTACAAAACCAACATGACAAACGCCTACAAATCCTAGTACAAAATCCACACGAGAACGAGCTCGAACTTACAGCCCTAGAAATACACAGGGGTAGCTCGCAGGTACAAAATCAACATGACAAACGCCTACAAATCCTAGTATAAAATCCACACGAGAACGAGCTCGAACTTACAGCCATGATTGCACAGGCAGAAATTCCTCGAACGACTCGAATCGAATGCCGGCGAAGATTCCCTTGAAGAACACCTAGAAAATGAAGGGGAAAAGTGAGGATTCAACGGGTACGAAACAATTACTTGGACGAAAATGAAGGCAGCGTGTTTTAATCGCGCGGGAAGCAACACTGGAGGCACACATCAAAGCAAATCATCGGCGGTGCGCGGATTTGCAACGCCACCGCGGAGTTCTAGCCAGCGGAAAAATCCTAGGGTTGGGGGAAGAGCAGCAGAGGAGGAAGTCCTAGACGAGGAAGAGGTAGCCAACTCACCGGAGGAAGCGGAGGAGCGCGTCGTCTTCTCCGGTGGCGAGGAACCGTCGGCGGCGCGCGGATTCGCTCCGCCGTCGCCAACCTCTCCACCACGAAACCCACGAGCCCCCACGCCGTCTCGACCAGGTGGTGGGTGGGATGCAGCAAATGCGGGATAGGAGTAACGCCCTGTCCGCGAGTGGGTGACGTGGCGCAATATCAGCCCGACGATGGAAGTCCATCGGACGACGCTCCATCAGGAGGTTGCGACGCGAGCGTCCCCCGGGGGAATAGAATCATTTTCCATATATATATGTGGAGGAGACGACGCACCCACCGGCATCGCTGGTTATAGCGCTTGTTCTTCTCTCCATACGTCGTACGGAGTACGTGCGATGCATGCATGAGGCAGGCAGCAAATGCGGGCATCCGTGCAAGCCAGATTCCCATGCGTGGCACGCGCTTCCTCCGCTAGCACGGGCAGCGCCAAGCAACAGTAGCGCCCAGGCCAGGGTGTGTTTAAATGCGTCCACGTACCCGTGTGCGCCGACGCGCCTACCGTACCCGCGGGCGGACGTACGTACGTGGTACGTTAGTAGAGGTGTGGAGCCTGGCAGCTAACTAGGGCCCGTAGCTACCTTGAATCCATGCATGGGATGCAGGATGGAAATGGTTCCTCCTCCGGCCCCTCCGGCCCGACGCTGCATGCATGGCCCGGCCAGCGGGACACAGCAACCCCGGCTGACGGCTGTGGCTCGTGGCCGACGCCGGAGACGCCGAGGATGGACGGACATACGTCCGTGCGTCCGCGTGTTGTCATGACTTGGTATTCGATCACGCACCAATTCTTCAGCTATATTTTGGCTTGAAATGGCAGCACACTTTTGGTCGCTCACTCCAGTCCAGGCTCAGATCATCTGTGATCAATGTATTCCGTAATCAGCTCAATTGTGCGGCCGGACAATAAGTTTAAATTACTACCTCCGGACGGAATAAATTGACGCGCTTGTGAATTGACAACACGCATGCAGGGGCCTTCCTCCGTGTCGATTAAATCCGACCGGTGGGAGTACTTATTAGGAGGAATAGATTGCTGTTATTTTGTCTCTCTAACTCTGTAGAAGTGATAATGTTTTTATGGTAAAAAAATTATTCTTTTGTTAATGTCATCTACCGGTGTATAACTATACTATGTTCATAGTAGGGGTTATGCTTACCGTGGATAAAGGGGGATTGGCCATCGTCTGGAAGCACTCCTACGAGAGTCACTCGTACATCTTGGAGTTGATGTGCGCAGTATCTGACTCAACAGAGTTGAGCGGTGACACCTTCTCTACCAAGTCTTTGGCGGATACATCACGAAGAAGGCGGCGCTGGAGCTAGTGCTCGAGGTGAAAGACCTTTCCGCAGTACGGCGAGTCAACGGGGTAACATGGGAGCGCGTGGAGCTCCTGACGCAGTTTCTCGCGGTGGTCGATAATGGCGCGGACACGTTACTCGCCCGCTGACAGCACTGGCACTAGAACCCCGATTCGGGTTGAGGTGCTACCCGTCGTCGAGCTTGACGCCTGACCAAAATACTTGTTGCTAGAAGTTGAAGTGGTGGGGCGCGTGAGGGTCAACACGGAAGAAGTCGTCGTTTGCTCCCGCAGAAGAGCCCGCCCCGTGGTCATAGCACAAACGGCGGCCACGCGAGGAGCTTCCATTCACCATGCCGTCGGTGCAACTCCATAGATCGGCGACGGGGCAAGTTGCGGGCACCGACAATCTGTTGGCCGAGCTTGCGGTGGGGGCTAGAGGAGCACTTGCGGTGGAGTAACAGGGTTCGAGCGCGTGCATCAAAAAAATAGGAAGGGGAAAGAGAGCAGCGGCGCGTGGGCTAGGATGGACGCATGGAGGCTGTCCTCTCTCGCCTTCTCTCCAACAAATTTTGGGAGTGGATGGGGGGCTAGTCCTGTCATCCCTCCTCGGACACAACGGGGATAGCCGTTGAGCGCACTTTTGGCCCACGCGGACGCCGCGGGGACATATTAGGACATACTCCCTCCATTTTTGTTTAGTACGCTTGGTTTAGCCAAAGTCATACTTTGCAAAGTTTGACAAAAGAAAATATAAGAAAGAGTTATCAATATTCATCATGCCAAATACAGATAACATGAAAGGTGCTCTATGTTAATTCAAATAAAATATTTTTTTGTATCATAGATGTTACTCCCTCCGATCCATATTATCTGATGTAAAATGAATATATCTACAACTAAAATGTGTCTAGATATATATTAACGTTAAGTAATATGAATCGGAGGTAGTAATATTTTCGTAAATATATAGTAAAAAAATTACAAATTTTTACTTTGAATAAATCCAGAACACGAAATAATTGTGAAATGAGGGGTATAGCTTGCCTATGGAGGAGCCCTTGAAGATGCTCCCACTGTAGATTTTTGTCGGAAGGTAAGCGATAAACTACCCTAATCCAGACAAGATTAACTAGAGCCAGACGCACATAAATGGACATGACAGGGGCGTGTGGAGCCGAGGAGCCCAGGGAAAATATATACTCTAACTCTAGATCAATTAGTTTGGTCACTGCTGCTCGATCAGTTCCTCCAAGTTGCATGCGCAACCACCGTCAATGATTGGTACTGTCACCACCAGTTCGTCGATTGATCAGACCACCTAACCATGCATTCCCGCTAGATTTAGCTAGCTAATCAGCCGCGGCACGTACGGCAAGGTCATGCATCGTATGCATGCAGGAACCAGTTCAGTAGAGCCACACGCATGGATGGATCCAAATTCCCATCGGGATAAATGAAGAAATGAAGTCAGTCGACTGTACGCGCGTGGATCGACGGTTGGGCAGTCAGTCGAGTTGCACGGACGTGTAGCGATCTCCGGCCCGGCCGGGGGACCTTCGCCTCGAGCGCCTCTCTAGGGTTTGGCGTTAGCGTAACATTTGCATGCTCAATCAGTCGCGCGCTAACGAACTGGGCGTGTGAACCGCTTGGCCGGACCAACCAGTTGTAGCTGCCCGCTGAATTGCTCCGTCGGCACTCGGCAGAGTTTGATGAGCAGCTGGGCCTAGCTGCTGCTTAACTAGAGAGGAGAGAGTTCAGTCGGCCAGAAACTAGCCGGTGGGTGCGTGGTTTCAGACTTTCGGTGCTGGGTGGACCTCTGTTCGCTCGTCGGCCGGCCGGCGCGGCGTTGTTGCTTGCGTTTCCGTCGGACACAGCCGTGCGGTTGTACGAGTACGACAGGTGGTGGTGGCGCCGGCCCGGCCGTGTGTGCCCGCGTACGATCCATCAGCGTCGCGCCACAACTCCCTGCAGGCTGCAGCCACCCAGCTAGGGTACGGGCCAGGAAAGGACGTCGCAACAGCAACACGCGCGCGGGGGCACTCCCTGGCCGACCCGACCTGCATCTGCACTTCTGCGTCCGGTTCGTTTAATAGCGTCCCACGTAGCATTCTAACATTTTGAGCCTAATAAAATCGCTGGCACGTTTTCGCCGGCTCCGAAGCGCAGGGCTTGAAACGGACGCACCGACGCCTTGTGACTGGGAAGATTTGGGGTGCGGGCCACCCTGCAGCGAGACAAACCGGCACGTCACGTTTTAAATAACCGCGTGGAGAAGGACATTCATCGTCTTGAATGGACGCATGAGTTCCCGAGGCGGCAATGTGGACGCCTCCTGCCGCATGCCCTTCCGTCTCTGCCCATTCCCCCGTCCTCTCCTCCCAAAACCCTACCAACCGACGACCATGTTCACCACCACCAAGACGCAAAACTACGAAGCGAGCGGCAACAGCATCAGCGTTAGTGAGGACCATCTGCACGACTCGCCCTCGATGAGACGACGGTGCTTCCCCAAGCACGGCTGCTCGTGCCGCCGTAGTACTGCCTACCACACAGGTGGCACCTGTCCAAAGGCGGGTACGCTGTCCCACCGTTGCCGGATGGGGCGGAGCACCGCGCCCTCATGGATGAGCGTCGGACATAGATGCCACCGTTGCAGCAGCACGACCCGATGTGGGCGCCGAGAAGCCGTGAATGGGCAGAGGTGTTCCAAAATGAGAGGGAGGCCGAAATCGCCCGGTTGGCCGTCGCGCCTGGTGGTACGGGCGGGGCGTTGATCAGACGCTTGTGGCGTAAGGCTAGGGCTCGTGTGCTTCCCCGCGGCGCAATCCGTCATCCCGCGGTGCACTCTGGCTTGTTGCGCTCCAACTCCAACTCCGAAGGACGGCAGCGCACGACGACCTACCCGCTGCCAAGAAAGACCGACTGGATTGTCATGTGACGCACTCCGGCTCGTCGCGCTCTGGCTCTAGCTCCGGAGGGAGTACCACTTCAACTTCGGCTCAGGCGATGGTGACGGCGGTGATGGTGCTAACAACTTGGACTATAGCCTGTTTATCCTCCTTCATTGGATTAGTTCTTTTTAACATCTTTTAGTTTAAATTTGGCAAACCTTGTATGAATTCGAATGAAATCCTCCATGCTTTAAATTTTATGAAATTTTTTTAAAAAAATAGGAGCTGCCGCTTTGAGATCACCGATGTGGGGCAGCCTTTCCCAAATAGAGTGAGCAGGTGCCGCCCAATAGAGCACTGCCAGCGGGCATGCCGGTGCCTACTTAAGAGAGGGCGGTGGAGATGCTCTGAAGATGATGATAGGAAGAGAAATAGATGATCTCTGAAGATCGATCACAGGTCACAGATCACAGATCACAGATCACAGATCACAGATCACATGCACTTGCGGGTTTACTAAGAGCAAGTACAATAAGGCTGACTCAGCAGGCTATAAGAATTAAAATAGTGTTGTTTTGCTTAGGTGGATGAGAGAGAAGTGGAGAGAGAAGAGAGATGGGCTCTCATGCAAGAGCCAGCTCTTGCACGTGCTTCCTAGAGCACTTTGTGAGTATGTGTGGTGGGCCTTTTACACATAAAGTTATCAATCCTTAAAGCCAACTATTGTACAAGTTAGCTATAAGCTGACTATAGCTGGTCTTATAGCCAGCACCCGGCTGCACTATTGGAATTGCTCTAAGAAATTTACGGCATCGATCGTCGATCTATCCCTGGCCCGCCTAATTGGTCTTTGGATACCCCGTAAAAGTCGTATGTGTAATAACAACCTGCCGTACGTGCTCCCCCGGTTTATCATCGTTTGTCTTGTCGGGTCCTTGTTCTTGTACTCCGAGGACGCGTGGTTATGGGGGATTGATTCAGAAGAGACATGGAGTAGAGGCTAGTACATGTGCCCGTACGGACCGGTTAAATGAATCCGGACCAACTAATTGCTTACATGCATTATTCAGTCATCAAGCTGCGGTTCCTCAAACTGCAATCTATATATGCTTTTTTTTTAGAACACAGTACAACGCAGACGCTCACAAACACGCACGTACAAACACCCCTATGAACGCACGCACGCACACCCTACCCCTATGAGCACCCCAGAGGGACTGAGCCGGCATATCTTGAGGTTGACGAAGTCACCACTGGCGCCTCGCTGTTGACGGGCACGTCACCTACCACTGAACACTACAACATGTACCCAGATTGCCGGCACTTAAAAGTGCCGCTAATTCTATCAAAAGTGCCGGCAATAGTTTTTGGAGGCAGAAAAAAAAGTGTTGTATTTGCTCCAGTCGAGGTAGATCTTTGCCGGCACTTTCCAGAAAATGCCATTAGTTGTTTTTGCAGGCACTTATAGAAATGCCACTAGTTACTATTTTCGGCATTTTTTAAAGATGCCGCGAAATCTTTTTAGCGGCATTTTTAAAAGATGCCGTTGAATCTTTTTACCGGCACTTTTGAAGATGCCTTCGAATCTTTTTGCCGGCACTTTTGAAGATGCCTTCGAATATTTTTGCCGGCACTTTTGAAATATGCCTTCTATTACATTTTGAGGCTGTTTTCAACAATGTTGTTAATTATGTTTGTAGGCACTATTGAGGACTACCATTAATTCTTTGCAGGCATTTTTCGAAACTGCCAAATTCAAAACAAGGCAATAATCATAGTACTTTCATATTGCTTGGCATTTTGATCCAACACAGCGACATGATCATGCATTAAATTTACAACCAGGCATCTAAATTACATGATGCGACCAATATTTGCAAGCAACATTGTGTCAACATGGTCTGAAACCAACATTTGCAAGCAACATGGTGTCAACATGGTCTAGAACGAAAATTTCCATGTAGCATCTAAATTACAGAATCTAATTACAGGATCTTTAACCCCGTGCATGGAGTTCCAAGCATCTAACTTACAGGACCTGAACTGTACTACTCGGAAAAAGACAATGATCCTCACCAAAAAGATAATGCTCCTCACAAAGAAGATGCAGGCAGCACTTCCAGTAATTTATCCTGACAAAAAACAGAGTAAAGCTTCCAATAATGCAAGTATGCATACACCAATTATAGACACATAGGCAAACAATATTCAGAGATTTGTTGCTCTACATGAACAAAGCAGAACCAGTAAATTCCATTTAGGCAATCAAACTTCACATTTGCTAGTGCTAGCATCGGACAGAAAAAATAGACCTAACACTTCTCATGTCCCGCAGTTTGGTTCCAAGCACCGTACACGTTTGATAGCTTACTAATTATAGAATTAAAACTGGAGCATGTGGACTAACTTAATGAAAATTTAGATCGCAACTAACTTAACCAAGCTACCAAATAACAACGAGCCGCACGAAATAGAAGAGGATACCAGGACTAACCAAACTAATCAGAAACACCATGATCTACAGCAGCAATCCGGCCTAGCAGCGGCAAAGTCCTGTGAGGACCTTGAGGACAGGGATTGAAAACGTGGTCGATGCGGTACTTCCTGATATTTGTCAAGCAATGGAGTACTTCCTGATATTTGTCAAGCAATTTAGCAAATGACCAATAACTGTGTGGCAGTCAGCAATGTCAGTTCGTTTGTCCCAATCTTGCAGTAAAATTCTTTCAGAACTCGCATTTCATATGTACCTCTGGTATATGCATCATCTTGACCCACTGATAATTACCCAGTTCAAGAATTTCAGACTCGGTGCAAACAATGAGTTTGGAGCAAAATATTGGGACTCATGATAAAATTTACCACGAAGGAACTGAAACTAGTTAATTCAAGAATTTCAGACTCAGTGCAAACAATGAGTTTGGAGCAAAATATTGGGACTCATGAGTATCTGTAACTGTAAGCATGTATATCTCACAGCATACTCCAACCTAGAATATCATCGAACAACATATTGACAAACCAATTCAGAGAAGTAGGAGCGGGGGTGGAGGTTCTTACTCTCTAGGAGAAGTAGCAGAGAGCCTCAGTGGCAGCTACGACTGATGCAGCAGCACCACCAGCGAAGCGACTGTCAGACCAGCAGCGGCAGCATCAATGATTCAGCTGCATGAAATTTCAAACTCATTCTTAGGAAGCAAGAAGAATCTGGCAACAAATGCAATGAATATGTAACCTATCATATAAAAGCATCAGAAAATTCTTCAGTAAACTGTATATCGAACATCTGAAGAAATTAATTTTACATTTAGAATACTGACAGTATGTAACTATTGATTTGGCCAAGAAGCTATGTATGCTCCTGCGAACGAGGTCTCTTCCTCCCGGGAACATACATACAAACAGCAACAATCGTCAGATGCGTATGTAGTAGGAGAGAGATGGGGCTGAGGCGATTGGATTGGATACCTCCGTACAATTCGTTGCCAGTCTATGGCACCCTCATCGCCCAATAAAGACAAATTCAAAGCCAACCGCCCAATACATTCTTTATAACACTCCTTATATTGATTAGAAGACCATGGCCTGAAATGTCAATAAAAGATCACTAATAAGAAGGCATCAGAGCGAAGTATCAAAAAGCACTTCTAAACTAAAAAAAACTAGAAAGGGAATGGAGCGTAGTCACTTGAAAATCAACAGTAGATGATAAGGTAGGACAGCTCAACTATATGGTACCAAAGTAGATATAAAAAAAACAGAGCTACCATGTCTTGTAGCAGAATACAAAAAAGATGTCCAACTGAAATGTTCTTGATGTCCAACAGAAAGTCCAAGCAAACATGAAAACGAAAACCAATTAATACGAAAACTGCGTTTCTTACAGTATACAAATATTCAACAGCTTGCTCTGGATTGTTAAATGCAGCCCGTAGAGAACGCACAATATGTGAGCACAGGTATAGTATATTGAAAGATAAACAATGCGAACTTGATGTCATAACCAAGGTCAACCAGTTTTTTTTTCCAGAAACACCAAGTAGAAGGTCAACCAGTTTTCTGTATTACTAGAAGATTTTAAATTTCGAAGTAACAGTTCATGTGCTCCTGTAAAGGTAATGCAAGCATGGCCCAATAAAGACAAATTCAAAGCCAACCGCCCAATACATTCTTTATAACACTCCTTATATTGATTAGAAGACCATGGCCTGAAATGTCAATAAAAGATCACTAATAAGAAGGCATCAGAGCGAAGTATCAAAAAGCACTTCTAAACTAAAAAAAACTAGAAAGGGAATGGAATGAATGATAAAATAATACGTAGTCACTTGAAAATCAACAGTAGATGATAAGGTAGGACAGCTCAACTATATGGTACCAAAGTAGATATAAAAAAACAGAGCTACCATGTCTTGTAGCAGAATACAAAAAAGATGTCCAACTGAAATGTTCTTGATGAGAAGTTGCACCTTTGGGTCCTTGGAGAGGACACCGAAACTTAGTTTGACTAGTGACCTGCGGATGCTTAGTTTTATTTCACCAACTGAAATGTTCAAGAGAACCTGAGAAGAAGAAAATATTTTCAATAGGAGTGCGCTATCAATATTTTCAATTAGTTAGGACTAAAATGTAATATTGCTTTTCTGAAACCTTTTCCCCTCCCCAAGTTAATTAAATTGGGACGGAGGGAGTAAATGCTAATTTATGTAGAAAATCTACCACAAAGTCATACAAAAGTTGTCTACATAATCATGTACAGTGTGTGAATTATGCAATCAACGCAAGTGAATAGCAAGCACAAGAGATACAAATGGAGTTATAGTCGGTGTAGAAGAAGAAAGCCACAGGGGAGAGGCGGAAGGGTCGGGTTGCCTACCTGGAGCTTGAGGTTGGGCACTATCATCCATGCAGATGACGACAGGATCACCGGTACAGCGCCAGAAGCACTAGCACCACTGCGGACTCCGAGAATTATCAGTCTGAAACAACAACTGATGTTGTAGAAGAATAAAGTGGAGTAAACGGCAAAGAAGCCATGCACTGCATAATGGTATCAAAGTAAACAATAGTAGAACCATTTCCTCCGAAACTTGTACCAGAACAAGAACTGGAGGTTGGCATATATGAAGTAAAAAAAATACAGAACCCGTGCAGAGGAAAGCCTAAACTACAGAAATATAATATCATTTACTACAAACTAAGACCTTGGAGTAAATTTGCTAATCATAATCAATACTTGTTTTGTACTCCACAAACAAAATACGCTTCCAGAAAGTCCAAGCAAACATGAAAACGAAAACCAATTAATACGAAAACTGTGTTTCTTACAGTATACAAATATTCAACAGCTTGCTCTGGATTGTTAAATGCAGCCCGTAGAGAACGCACAATATGTGAGCACAGGTATAGTATATTGAAAGATAAACAATGCGAACTTGATGTCATAACCAAGGTCAACCAGTTTTTTTTTCCAGAAACACCAAGTAGAAGGTCAACCAGTTTTCTGTATTACTAGAAGATTTTAAATTTCGAAGTAACAGCTCATGTGCTCCTGTAAAGGTAATGCAAGCATGAAACTCAAGCCCATTGATACATGGAAACTCTAAGTATGAGTTCAAATCATCAAGGTTTGAAGCTAAACTACTATATTTATTCCTAAAAAATAAAATATGATTGGATGTCTATGAATTGTCTGAAACACTAACATAGTAATTGGAATTTGTTTGAGTTGTTAATAGGAAGCGTAGGTTATAACAACAAACAATCAACACCAGATGAATTCACTTAACAGCAGCATATGATCTCATTTAACAACATCACATTAACACATCCTAAACTGGAACAAAAGAGGGGAAGAGGAAGCGGAAATTCACCATCACACGGCGACAGTAGCGGAGGAGATGTGGTGAGGGAGGCGACGATGAGCAGAGGCAGAGCACCACCGTGCCCACAACCGGCAACCGTGCGCAGGCGCGTGGTCCATGGGCAAGCGGCGTTCGCGAGGAAGCCGGGCAGGAGGCGATTTAGGGCAGGGCCACGTATTTGACGTAGGGTAGGAGGCCGAGGCGGCCGCGCGGGAGGCTCGGAGGCGTGGGAGCCGCGCCGACGACCGTGGCGACTAGGGTTGCCGCGGTGGTCGCACACGGAGACTGAATGGCGCCGCGGCCACGAGCTCCTGGTCTAGGAGCACGAATTCGGCAACCTGCGCCCCCGTGAGGCGGAGCGCAAGCACAGCGGCGGCGTAGTGGTCCTCGATGGCGCGAGGAGATGGAGGAGGCGAGCGAGGCGGGTGGGCACGTCGGCGAGCTAGTCCCGCGTGTAGCCCGGGAGAGGAGGTCGTCGATGGAGAGTGCGCAACCCTCGAAGGCGGGCGCAGGGAGCGCGAGGAGAAGCCCCACCGCCGGCACGCGTCGCGGCGGCGCCCCTCTGGTGCGTGGGGAAAATTTGATCGGGACCGTCTAGATTCTGGAACCGCACTTTTCAATTTAGTCCTAGTACTATATTGTTTTAACGTATTAAACCTTGTATAGTTGTGTGGAAACACTTCGGACCGATTGATCTTTTGCGGCACATCGGGAAAGTGCCGTTAATTAGCGAATTTTTTTGCGGCAGTTTCGTTAGCTGCCGGTATTAGTGCAAGCTTAGCGGCACTTTACTAGATTGCCGGTAATTTGCGCGTAATTAGCGGCATTAATTTTAATATATGCCGTCTAAATATGCTATTAGCGGCGGATTGGAGAAGTGCCGGCACAAAAATGCCGCTAATCAATATACGTGAGGTAGTGGAAAGCATAGCGCCGGTTAAATCCTGGAATAAATCCAGGTAAATGCAAACACCCATGTCAAATCTAGGACTTGAACTTGGGTGGGCTGGTTCCACCACAAGGGACCTAACCACCAGAGCCAAGCTCTGTTTGCCTGCAATCTATATATGCATGGATGCAAGCAAGGAAAAACGCGATTTCCCAGTCGAAAAAGTCCCGCGCGCGATACCCTATTATACCGTCTGACATTGCGGGCAAGGAAAAATGCGATTGGCCAGTCGAAAAAGTTTACACCAGCCTCTCCAAATCTGCAAAGTAACCGTAACACAAGGTTTTGTAAAGTTTCGATGACATCAGGCATTATGCTATAAATGCAATGTTTGATTGTTAATGTACGCAATCTGCGGCTACACACATCGCATAAGTACTCGGTGAACCAAAAGAGTCATCACGATGCGAATCGATGAAGAATCAAGCATCACCAGCGATCGCCGGAGCTTCAACACCACCATCAGCACCGTTGCTACCTCCACCGCCACCACTTGCCGTAGCCGCCGTACGAGGTTCTTCTTTCCATGATCTCCATCCTCGCGAGCTTCCGCCATTCTCTCATATAGGCATCCATGGTGGATGGATCGATCATCATGGTCTTGTTTACCTCCACGATGAGTTCAGGCATGGCACGCTTCTCGTCGGCGCTTGCTCTTCTCTCACAGAGGACGGCCTAGCACTTCTCATCTTCCCTCATTAGGTCCCACTTAGCTTGCTTCTCTTTGCTTCTCATCTCCATTATCACCATTGTTTCCTCCAACGTTTTGTTCACAAAATGTTCTTTAGGCTTCACCATTTCATCGATTTTATCCCTCAAACTTGCTTTCTAGGCTTCTCTTTTGCACTGATGTTTCAATACGGCCTTCCTTTGTTCTTCTTGGCAGCGAGCTCATCATCGTTCGATTTGCGTTGACTTGGCCGATGCACCCAAGAATTACTCATCTACCACGTGTCGGGCGACCATGTGCGACGTTTTTCCGAATCCGTGGCGCTAGATGGCCTCAAAAGCGAGATTTTTTTTGCGATCCACCACGGAAAGAGCAAAAATCGTCGGGGTAGATCATCATCGACCACGGTCGACGCCTAACTTCATCGCCTATGGCAACTTTTTTTTTGTAGTGCCAGGCTAAAGCACACACTCCACGCCAGTCTGGAAACAAATCGAATCAAGCTAGCTACCTCGTGAGCTTAGAGGCCAAACAAATCGATCTAGCTTCTTTCAAACACACAAGAATAAAAAAAAGTTGTTTTCTTGGCCATTTTGATCGCATATCAAAAAATATGGATGAGGACGACGTGGGTTTAGCCCTGTGGTTGGGGTCGCAGTGGCACACCCCAACGACCGGAGTTCGATTCCTGTCAGGGACGAATTTTGGAATTCTCACGCCAAGTCCCGCTTCTACTATATCAAAAAGTGTCTAGTTCCTCCTAGACATGGTTTCATTTTTTAAAAAAAATATGGATGAATAAAAAGGAAGAAGGTGAAAAAGCACTAGCTAGGGTAGACGCAACTACTCTCAGAACATTAGACTCGAACTGAACACAAAATTTTATTTGAACAACGATATGCTATTTTACATGTTTCAGTAATACACACCCTTATTTTGATTTTATGGGTGGGCAATTTGCCTGACAAATTTTTAGGGAAGGAAAACACGGTATTTCTGCCTTGGTGAGGCAACAGATACAATGTCTGTTCAATGCTTCACCTTTGGTCTTGCAGTCCCTAATCACACAAAATTTCAATTGAATCTTGCTCTCATCTAAAGATAATTCCACCGTAGTCACGTTGGCATGACCGTCTTGATAGATCCTTCGGCTTTCAGGACGACATAAATATATGCGCAAACATTATATAGTTGTCACTTTTGAGTGCCAAATATGCAAGTATATTACCACATCATATACATGGAGTAATAGATTTATTTCAGAGATAATGATTGACTGCGAGAATATGAAGAATGTGATAGTCCAGAGATGATATGCTTACACTGTCCACCAAAAAAAAGGCACGCCATGGATAAAAGAGCAATCGCGTAAACCACGCTGACCTCCTTCATTCGAAGCTTTTTCTCAACGAACTACAGAAGGGGTGATGTCCCAACGACCATCCAAATTTAATTTCAGACTCCAACCCAAGAGGAGGTAGCTTGTATCATGGCACAAAATAAAGCCTGCGGATTTTCTGGAATGCTCGGAAGCATCGGTAGCATGCATTAGTCTTGGAAGAATTGTCCATTTGCCTTGCAAGATTTGTACAAAGGACATCATGAATATTTCAGTGTGGTACTTGAAGCAGTGACCTACTATGATTTCTGTATTTGGCATGTTTTTCGGCGAGCGTCCTCCATTTCTTATCCGGTCCCGCAAGTCAGGGGCAGCGAAATCGACCGCTTCGATTTGCTTCTTTTTCCCCTTCTTTGCTGCCCTAGTGTGACGCCACCACCCCAACCCCACCCGCCGCCGTCCCGCCGCAGCGCCGCCGTCGGCTCCGTTGTCACCGCGCAGGAGAGCAGGATCGTACTCGGGGTTGGCTCCGGCGCGTACCTGCTGGCTGTTTTGGGGCCAAACGTTGCCGGTTCCGCCGCCCTTCCGCGCCCACGACCTGTTCGGTCAATTGTGCCGGTAGGTTTCTTCCCTTTTTTTCGGCGCTATTTGTGCGCGACCATTGATCAAAAGTGCGTACCCATGCAGATGGACATGTGGCATATGGTGGAGAAGTTCCGCGCGGAGGTCGTTGACTCCTCTTCCGACGAGGAGTCCGATCAGTCGACGCAGACATTGGCAACTACTGCGGCGTCCATGATCCACGAGTTCACCTCAAAGCCGGGGCCGGAGCACCGGGGCTCTGTGAAGGGGCGCTCGAAAAAATTGCCGCGCAACAGAGTGGCAGGGCAGGCCCGCCTCCATAAGGACTACTTCCACCTCACCAATCCGGTGTTCCCGGAAAAAGTGTTCCGGCGCCGGTACAGGATGTCAAGGGACCTGTTCTTGGTCATTCTACGGGGCGTCAGAAACTACGACCCCTGCTTCCAATGCAGGCCCGATGCAACAGGTGCACTAGGCTTCACCTCCTACCAAAAATGCTCCGCGGCTATTGGCATGTTCTCATATGGAATGGCTGCGGATATATTCGATAAGTATCTTCGAATGGGTGAGAGCACCTGCCTTGAGGCCATGTACAAGTTTTGCCGAGCCGTGATTGCCGTGTTCGGACAACATTACTGTAGGGAGCCAACTGTTGAGGATACAAGGAGGCTCCTTTCTATCAACGAGTCTAGAGGGTTCCCAGAAATGATTGGCAGCATAGATTGCATGCACTAGGAGTGGAAAAACTGTCCATTTGGATGGCAGGGTCAGTACAGCGGGCATGAAGAGGGACGGATTGTCATTCTTGAAGCTGTCATATCTCAAGATTTATGGATTTGATATTCATTCTTTGGCATGGCCGGTTCCAATTATGACATCCATGTGTTGCACCGATCACTAGTTTCCAACAGGCTCATGCAAGGCAAAGCTCCCGGGTGAGCTATGAGATCAATGGAAATGAATACGACAAGCCATATTATCTTGATGATGGTATCTACCCTGACTGGGCCACATTGGTGAAGACTGTCCGTAATCCAAACTCCGAGAAGACGAGGAGGTTTGCCAAGATGCAAGAGGCTTGCAGGAAAGATGTGGAGCGCGGATTTGGTGTGCTCCAAGCTCGGTGGGCAATTGTCCGTCACCCGGCAAGAACATGGTCGCTGAAGACCATGCATGAGGTGATGACATGCTGCGTGATCATGCACAACATGATCGTTGAGAACGGGCGTCCTGATGGCCGCAATGAGAACCACTGGGACTTCCAAGGTGAGCTAGTTGCACCACTCCCTAGGGCTTTATCTTGGGAGGACTATCTACATATGAATGTAGAAGTCACTAACGAGAACGTCTGCAAACAGCTGCAGACGGATCTGATTGAGCATCAGTGGACATTGGCTGGCCATGAAGATCATGCCTAGAGGAATACTATCTTATTTTCATGTAGAATTTTCAAAATTTGAATGTAATAACTATGACTTTGTTGAATTCTTTATTTTCTTGTTTGGAATAACGAGAACGCGGCGTGGGAGGAGGAGGCGCGGCGACGCCGGACGGATGAGATTGGCCAGCGGTGGTCTGATGAGCGCCGTCTACAGCATGAGGAGCGGGAGGCGTGATGCGTGTAGTTGACACGTCCGTTGGGAACCCCAAGAGGAAGGTGTGATGCGCACAGCGGCAAGTTTCCCTCAGTTAGAAACCAAGGTTTAATCGAACCAGTAGGAGTCAAGAAGCACGTTGAAGGTTGATGGCGGCGGGATGTAGTGCGGCGCAACACCAGCGATTCCGGCGCCAACGTGGAACCCGCACAACACAACCAAAGTACTTTGCCCCAACGAAACAGCTGAGGTTGTCAATCTCACCGGCTTGCCGTAACAAAGGATTAACCGTATTGTGTGGAAGATGATTGTTTGCAGAGAAAACAGAGAAACAAGTATTGCAAAGCAGATTTGTATTTCAAGTATTAAAGAATGGACCGGGGTCCACAGTTCACTAGAGGTGTCTCTCCCATAAGATAAAAGCATGTTGGGTGAACAAATTACAGTCGGGCAATTGACAAATAGAGAGGGCATAACAATGCACATACATGACATGATAAGTATAGTGAGATTTAATTGGGCATTACGACAAAGTACATAGACCGCCATCCAACCGCATCTATGCCTAAAAAGTCCACCTTCAGAGTTATCATCCGAACCCCTTCCAAGCATTAAGTTGCAAAGCAACAGTACAATTGCATTAAGTATGGTGCGTAATGTAATCAACAACTACATCCTCGGACATAGCGCCAATGTTTTATCCCTAGTGGCAACAAGACAACACAACCTTAGAACTTTCTCGTCATCGTCCTGGTGTCAATGCAGCATGAACCCACTATCGAGCATAAATACTCCCTCTTGGAGTTAAAAGTAAAAACTTGGCCGCAGCCTCTACTAGTAACGGAGAGCATGCAAGATCATAAACAACACATATGTAATAACTTGATAATTAACATGACATGGTATTCTCTATCCATCGGATCCCGACAAACACAACATATAGAATTACAGTATAGATGATCTTGATCATGTTAGGCAGCTCACAAGATCCAACAATGAAGCACAATGAGGAGAAGACAACCATCTAGCTACCGCTATGGACCCATAGTCCAGGGGTGAACTACTCACTCATCACTCCGGAGGCGACCATGGCGGTGTAGAGTCCTCCGGGAGATGAATCCCCTCTCCGGCAGGGTGCCGGAGGAGATCTCCGTAATCCCCCGAGATGGGATCGGCGGCGGCGGCGTCTCGCAAGGTTTTCCGTATCGTGGTTTTTCGCCTCGTGGGTTTCGCGACGGAGGCTTTAAGTAGGCGGAAGGGCGCAGTCGGGGGCCGACGAGGGGGCCACACCATAGGCGGCGCGGGCCCCCTAGGCCGCGCCGCCTTGTGGTGTCGCCACCTCGTGGCCCCACTTCGTATGTTCTTCGGTCTTCCGGAAGCTCCGTGGAAAAATAGGCCCCCGGGTCTTCGTTTCGTCCAATTCCGAGAATATTTCGTTACTAGGATTTCTGAAACCAAAAACAGCAGAAAACGAGAACCGGCACTTCGGCATCTTGTTAATAGGTTAGTTCCGTAAAATGCACGAATATGACATAAAGTGTGCATAAAACATGTAGGTATCATCAATAATATGGCATAGAACATAAGAAATTATCGATACGTCGGAGACGTATCAAGCATCCCCAAGCTTAGTTCTCGCTCGTCCCGAGCAGGTAAAACGATAACAAAGATAATTTCTGAAGTGATATGCCATCATAACCTTGATCATACTATTTGTAAACATATGTAGTGGATGCAGCGATCAAAACAATGGTAATGACATGAGTAAACAAGTGAATCATATAGCAAAGACTTTTCATGAATAGTACTTCAAGACAAGTATTAATAAGTCTTGCATAAGAGTTAACTCATAAAGCAATAAATCAAAGTAAAGGTATTGAAGCAACACAAAGGAAGATTAAGTTTCAGCGGTTGCTTTCAACTTGTAACATGTTTATCTCATGGATAATAGTCAACATAGAGTAATATAACAAGTGCAATATGCAAGTATGTAGGAATCAATGCACAGCTCACACAAGTGTTTGCTTCTTGAGGTGGAGAGAGATAGGTGAACTGACTCAACATAAAAGTAAAGAGAATGGTCCTTCAAAGAGGAAAGCATCGATTGCTATATTTGTGCTAGAGCTTTTATTTTGAAAACATGAAACAATTTTGTCAACGGTAGTAATAAAGCATATGAGTTATGTACATTATATCTTACAAGTTGCAAGTCTCATGCATAGTATACTAATAGTGCCCGCACCTTGTCCTAATTAACTTGGAATACCGGATCTTTGCAATGCACATGTTTTGACCAAGTGTCACAATGGGGTACCTCCATGCCGCCTGTACAAAGGTCTAAGGAGAAAGCTCGCATTTTGGATTTCTCGCTTTTGATTATTCTCAACTTAGACATCCATACCGGGACAACATGGACAACAGATAATGGACTCCTCTTTAATGCATAAGCATGTGGCAACAATTATTATTCTCATATGAGATTGAGGATATATGTCCAAACTGAAACTTCCACCATGAATCATGGCTTTAGTTAGCGGCCCAAAGTTCTTCTCTAACAATATGCATGCTCCAACCATGAAGGTGGTAGATCTCTCTTGCTTCGTACAAGACGGACATGCATAGCAACTCACATGATATCCAACAAAGAATAGTTGATGGCGTCCCCGTAAACATGGTTATCGCACAACAAGCAACTTAATAAGAGATAAAGTGCATAAGTACATATTCAATACCACAATAGTTTTTAAGCTATTTGTCCCATGAGCTATATATTGCAAAGGTGAATGATGGAATTTTAAAGGTAGCACTCAAGCAATTTACTTTGGAATGGCGGATAAATACCATGTAGTAGGTAGGTATGGTGGACACAAATGGCATAGTGGTTGGCTCAAGTATTTTGGATGCATGAGAAGTATTCCCTCTCGATACAAGGTTTAGGCTAGCAAGGTTATTTGAAACAAACACAAGGATGAACGGTACAGCAAAACTCACATAAAAGACATATGGTAAACATTATAAGACTCCATACCGTCTTCCTTGTTGTTCAAAACTCAATACTAGATGTTATCTAGACTCTAGAGAAACCAAATATGCAAACCAAATTAGCAAGCTCTAAGTGTTTCTTCATTAATGGGTGCAAAGTATATGATGCAAGAGCTTAAACATGAGCACAACAATTGCCAAGTATCAAATTATCCAAGACATTTTAGAGTTACTACATGTAGCATTTTCCAATTCCAACCATATAACAATTTAACGAAGAAGAAACTTCGCCATGAATACTATGAGTAGAGCCTAAGGACATATTTGTCCATATGCTACAGCGGAGCGTGTCTCTCTCCCATAAAGTGAATGCTAGGATCCATTTTATTCAAACAAAACAAAAAGCAAAAACAAACCGACGCTCCAAGTAAAGTACATAAGATGTGACGGAATAAAAATATAGTTTCGGGGAGGAACCCGATAATGTTGTCGATGAAGAAGGGGATGCCTTGGGCATCCCCAAGCTTAGACGCTTGAGTCTTCTTATAATATGCAGGGGTGAACCACCGGGGCATCCCCAAGCTTAGAGCTTTCACTCTCCTTGATCATATTGCATCATACTCCTCTATTGATCCTTGAAAACTTCCTCCACACCAAACTCGAAACAACTCATTAGAGGGTTAGTGCATAATAAAAATTCACATGTTCAGAGGTGACACAATCATTCTTAACACTTCTGGACATTGCATAAAGCTACTGGACATTAATGGATCAAAGAAATTCATCCAACATAGCAAAAGAGGCAATACGAAATAAAAGACAGAATCTGTCAAAACAGAACAGTCCGTAAAGATGGATTTTATTAGGCCACCAGACTTGCTCAAACGAAAATGCTCAAATTGAATGAAAGTTGCGTACATATCTGAGGATCATGCTCGTAAATTGGCTTAATTTTCTGAGCTACCTACAGGGAGATAGACCCAGATTCGTGACAGCAAAGAAATCTGGAACTGCGCAGTAATCCAAATCTAGTACTTACTTTTCTATCAAAGACTTTACTTGGCACAACAAAACATAAAACTAAGATAAGGAGAGGTTGCTACAGTAGTAAACAACTTCCAAGACACAAATATAAAAACCAAGTACTGTAGCAAAATAACACATGGGTTATCTCCCAAGAAGTTCTTTCTTTATAGCCATTAAGATGGGCTCAGCAGTTTTAATGATGCACTCGCAAGAAATAGTATTTGAAGCAAAAGAGAGCATCAAGAGGCAAATTCAAAACACATTTAAGTCTAAAATGCTTCCTATGCATAGGAATCTTGTAAATAAACAAGTTCATGAAGAGCAAAGTAACAAGCATAGGAAGATAAAACAAGTGTAGCTTCAAAAATTTCAGCACATAGAGAGGTGTTTTAGTAACATGAAAATTTCTACAACCATATTTTCCTCTCTCATAATAATTTTCAGTAGCATCATGAGCAAACTCAACAATGTAACTATCACATAAAGCATTCTTATCATGAGTCTCATGCATAAAATTATTACTCTCCACGTAAGCATAATCAATTTTATTAGTTGTAGTGGGAGCAAATTCAACAAAGTGGCTATCATCATATATAGGAGGCATATTGTAATCATAAAAGAAAATTTTCTCCTCAATGCTTGGGGGACTAAAAAGATCATGCTCATCGAGCCAGCTTCCCCAAGCTTAGAATTTTCCATAGCATTAGCAACAATGGTGTTCAAAGCATCCATAGTAATAACATTCCCATTAGCATGCATATAAAGTTCCATGGGTTTTTTAATTCTCTCTTCAAACACATCATGTCCTAATTCAAGATAAAGTTCATAAAGATCTCTCATATTTTTGTTGTTTTCCATTATGCTTAACTAGTGAAATAAAAACATGCATGATATTAAGTAAAGTAAAACAAGTAACTAATTTTTTTGTGTTTTTGATATAGAGTGCAAGACAAGTAAATAAAGTAAAGCTAGCAACTATTTTTTTTGTGTTTTGATATAATGCAGCAAACAAAGTAGTAAATAAAATAAAGCAAGACAAAAACAAAGTAAAGAGATTGAGAAGTGGAGACTCCCCTTGCAGCCGTGTCTTGATCTCCCCGCAACGGCGCCGTAAATTTGCTTGATGCGTGTAGTTGACACGTCCGTTGGGAACCCCAAGAGGAAGGTGTGATGCGCACAGCGGCAAGTTTCCCTCGCTAGAAACCAAGGTTTAATCGAACCAGGAGGAGTCAAGAAGCACGTTGAAGGTTGATGGCGGCGGGATGTAGTGCGGCGCAACACCGTAGATTCCGGCGCCAACGTGGAACCCGCACAACACAACCAAAGTACTTTGCCCCAACGAAACAAGTGAGGTTGTCAATCTCACCGGCTTGCCGTAACAAAGGATTAACCGTATTGTGTGGAAGATGATTGTTTGCAGAGAAAACAAGTAAAACAAGTATTGCAGACAGATTTGTATTTCAAGTATTAAAGAATGGACCGGGGTCCACAGCTCACTAGAGGTGTCTCTCCCATAAGATAAAAGCATGTTGGGTGAACAAATTACAGTCGGGAAATTGACAAATAGAGAGGGCATAACAATGCACATACATGACATGATAAATATAGTGAGATTTAATTGGGCATTACGACAAAGTACATAGACCGCCATCCAACTGCATCTATGCCTAAAAAGTCCACCTTCAGGTTATCATCCGAACCCCTTCCAAGTATTAAGTTGCAAAGCAACAGTACAATTGCATTAAGTATGGTGCGTAATGTAATCAACAACTACATCCTCTGACATAGCGCCAATGTTTTATCCCTAGTGGCAACAAGACAACACAACCTTAGAACTTTCTCGTCACCGTCCCGTGTGTCAATGCAGCATGAACCCACTATCGAGCATAAATACTCCCTCTTGGAGTTAAAAGTAAAAACTTGGCCGCAGCCTCTACTAGTAACGGAGAGCATGCAAGATCATAAACAACACATATGTAATAACTTGATAATTAACATGACATGGTATTCTCTATCCATCGGATCCCGACAAACACAACATATAGAATTACAGTATAGATGATCTTGATCATGTTAGGCAGCTCACAAGATCCAACAATGAAGCACAATGAGGAGAAGACAACCATCTAGCTACCGCTATGGACCCATAGTCCAGGGGTGAACTACTCACTCATCACTCCGGAGGCGACCATGGCGGTGTAGAGTCCTCCGGGAGATGAATCCCCTCTCCGGCAGGGTGCCGGAGGAGATCTCCGTAATCCCCCGAGATGGGATCGGCGGCGGCGGCGTCTCGCAAGGTTTTCCGTATCGTGGTTTTTCGCCTCGGGGTTTCGCGACGGAGGCTTTAAGTAGGCGGAAGGGCAGAGTCGGGGGCCAGACGAGGGGGCCACACCATAGGGCGGCGCGGGCCCCCCTAGGCCGCGTCGCCTTGTGGTGTCGCCACCTCGTGGCCCCACTTCGTATGTTCTTCGGTCTTCTGGAAGCTCCGTGGAAAAATAGGCCCCTGGGTCTTCGTTTCGTCCAATTCCGAGAATATTTCGTTACTAGGATTTCTAAAACCAAAAACAGCAGAAAACAGGAACTGGCACTTCAGCATCTTGTTAATAGGTTAGTTCCAGAAAATGCACGAATATGACATAAAGTGTGCATAAAACATGTAGGTATCATCAATAATATGGCATAGAACATAAGAAATTATCCATACGTCGGAGACGTATCAAGGCGCAGTACCGTGAAAGGCGGGAGGCGATCGAGCGCCTGCGGCGAGAGTCGATGGAGCGCTCGCAGCAGCTGGCGGCGGAGGAGCGTCGGCAGCAGGAGGCGGCGCTAGCGGCAACGGAGGCGGCCTGGGGGAGGCGGGCGGATGCGTTGACGGCGGAGGCCGACGCATTGGCGGCGCGCCTGAGGCGCGAATGGAGGAGGAGGAGGAGGAGACGGAGGCCGAGGAGGGGGAGGAGGAGGCCGAGGCCGAGGCGGCGGAGGAGGAGACGGAGCAGGAGGACGACGACTTCGAGTGGTCCGACGACGACGGGCCGCAACCGAACGAGACGGCCGATCAGCAACGCGCGCTCGTCGAGTCCGTCGAGTCGGAGAAGAAGCTCCAGAACGCCGCCCGTGCCCGCGAAGAGGTGCAGATTCACCGCGCCGTCGAGCTTTCCCTCCAGACGGCACAGCAGGGGAGGGCAGGCGACGACGCGCTGCTGGAGCAGCGGCGTCTGGCCACCGCCCTACGCATGGAGAGGCGGCGCGCGCAGGAGGAGCTGCGGCGGAGGGGAGGCGACGATGGGCAGGACCGTCGAACGCACCGAGGCGGTCATTAGGCTAGGGTTTACATGAAATCTAGCCGTTTTCATTCAAACTTTGTAATATATAATCAAATTTGAATGAAAACATTTATTTTTGTGCACGAAATATTCATTTGGGGACGCGACTGGGGACGCGACGTCCCCCAAACGCGGCACGAACAAAACACGTCCCCTAAACGCTCAATCCGGCGCTGTTCGGGGGACGGTTTGGGGGACGCAACTCGAGATGCTCTAAGCCACATTGATGCAACTTTTGTAATTTGTAATACTAAAATCATGATTGATGCTAAGGTTTTTAATAATGAGTTCATCTTTACTAATGTTATCATTTCGTTTCCCTTAACTGTGTTTTAAACTAATCATGATCGTTCGAAGTTCTAGAAACACACCTTCAGCACACACAAAAAAAACTTAGCGATTTTGAAGCACCGTTAATACTCTCATGTTGTCGAGGCACTCTACAGAATGAAAGAGCTCCATCTTTTTTATGAAATAACCACAGTGATTCCGTTAGGCGTTAAACTTTACTTGAGTGGAACTATTGTTTGGGCACCTTTATTCTGCATTCCTACCACTACTACCTCTCTGCACATTTGATTAAGTTCTTATGCTTCAAGTATGAAATAACTGCTCCTCTTTATTTGCCTACCCTCTTACTTGCCTATATATGCAAGTCCTCCTCTCCCTCCTTCCCCTTAATCTCCAACCAGACTGTGCTTGTGGTAACACATAGTATAATTCAGTTGCTCAACTCGATTGAAAAGCAAGATCTTCTGTTACCCGTCGCCATGCATGCCCCTTAATTTGGCTTGTGAGGCATCAGGAAAAACATATGTGAGAAAGCACAAACGTAGCCTTGGCCCCAATAGCAGAAACGTACGTGGATTCCGATACACGCATGACACAAATATGCATCTGGCACGTTTGCTGGTCTTCAATCTTGGTATTGCTTGGTGACATGTTTGTCTCCTGGATACATGGCCCGCTTCACGATGTGAACTTGCAGAGAGTGCAGGGGCCAAAGCTCCGTTGAGCCCAACCTCGGCCATGGCCGGAGTAACTCTCGATCCGGTGCACGTGTTGGAATTTTGGCCCAGATTGGATCAATACAATAAATATTTCAGAAATTCCTAATAAATCCTAGAGGCCCACATGGCCCATTCATGCATGGCAGAGGTGGGACAAAAGTTTAGTCCCACATTGCTAGTTGAAGAAGAGTTGGAGCAGCTTATAAGGGGAGCTCTTCATACCTTTTGTAAGAGAGAAATAATAATAGGAGGAAATAGGAGCTGACCATACGCGCGCTCCTCCGACGATGCCGCTCGCCTCGACAGCCTCGAGTCGTGAGCCTCTCTGTTTCTTTTTGCCACTCATGAACGGGTATATGAACAGACGCTAGAAACTGAAACGTTTTTCAGTGGGTTTTCAGTGAGAGACTCTCCAGAGATACACGACGAGACACAGCACCATATGCGCCTACCACTCGGTTCCAGAGCTTTGCGCCGCCGCTCAAGACTTCTCCATCCCGTCTATTGGCGTGCACCGCTGCACGGGACAGCAGGCCTCCGGAACCCCGTCTCTTGTGATCCTGTACGGGAGAGAGGCGATAAGGTTTTTGGGGAGCGTTCTACCGCGACTCGCCGGCTTCAACATCGACACGGAGGCCGACGACTACTTCCCCAACGACGACTTCTTCCCCGACATCAGCAACCTCTTCAGCGACATGGCTCTCAACAGCGACAACGGCAACGCTGGTTCCTCTTCTGGACCGTATGTGTTCTTGCCTTCCTTTTATGAGATCATTATTCTCTTTCTTCTCCTAGCAACAAGTTCAGGTTCATTGTCAGCAAACACATTGCTCTTCTCAATCAGTTTAGACATGTTTCTCCTTTACTCTATGGTGATTTGCATGACTAGTTTAATCTCAAACTTTTTAGTCATGTTTTATCCTATGTTTTATTTGATTAAATCATGGGGAAAATTGCTAATATATTCAACAATCCAAAAACCTTATAGGCATTATTCCCCGGTTAGCTTTGCTTCATCTCTTAAGCCTCCTCCTTTCGAGGGCGTGAATTACAAGAGGTGGCGTGCGAGAGCTATTCTCTGGCTTACAACCATGAGATGCTTTGACGCCACTAAGGGCAAGCTCGAAGGAGAGCTTACTCCCCTCGAGGAGAAAGCTTTTGAGGACGCCGACACCCTTCTGAGGGGTGCTATCATCAGCGTTCTTGGCGAGAACATTGTTGACTCGTATTTGTCCATCTCTACGGGCAAGGATATGTGGGACGCAATCAAGGCCAAGTTTGGGGTCTCGGATGCGGGCAGTGAACTGTATGTCATGGAACAATTTTATGACTTCAAGATGACTAATGAGCGCTCCATCGTTGAGCAGGCTCATGAGATACAGTCCATTGCTAAGGAACTTGAGCAGTTCACTTGTGCGTTGCCGGACAAGTTTATTGCCGGAGGTATCATTGCCAAGCTTCCTCCTTCATGGAGGAATTTTGCTACTTCTCTGAAGCACAAAAGACAAGAGTTCTCCACTACGGATCTCATTGGGTCTCTTGACGTGGAAGAAAAGGCAAGGGCAAAAGACACACGTGCTCGAGGTGTTGAGGGAGGTTCTAGTGCCAACTTGGTACAGAAGAAGAACTTCCAATCCTACAAGTCCAAGAACAAGAACAAGTATGATGGCAAAGGAAAATTTGATGGGAAGAACAAGGCCTCACAGTCTACCAATTTCAAAAGGAAGACCGATAAGAAGAAAGGAGTATGCCACGTCTGTGGTGATCCTGATCATTGGGCTCCCAATTGCCCAAACCGCTTTGACAAGCGTCAGCAAGGAAATGGCGGCAAGACGGCCAATGTTGTTATTGGAGACACTGATATGAAGGATGCTGGGTATGGTATATTTCCTACTGTCCTTTCAATATGTCATTCTCCTGAATGGTGGATTGACACAGGTGCCAATGTACACGTTTGTGCTGATATCTCCATGTTTTCTTCTTATCAGGTCGCAGGGACTTCCTCCGTGTTGATGGGCAACGGCTCGCATGCTACCGTTCGTGGTGTTGGTACGTTCGATCCGAAGTTCACTTCGGGAAGATCGTGCGCCCGAAGAACGTGCATCATGTCCCTTCTATCAATAAAAATCTTGTTAGCGGATCGCTTCGTGTCGTGATGGCTACAAGATTGTGTTTGAGTCCAATAAATTTGTTGTGTCAAAATTTGGAACCTTTGTTGGTA